>NW_005871544.1:353793-376642 GCF_000147115.1 Myotis lucifugus
CTTCCCAATACTGAGGATAACAGTTGTCGCCATAACTAGCATTCACTGAGGGACGGCTGTGCCAATCACTTGACATGTCGTCTCTCGTTCAATTCTCAAAAGGGCCCTCTGGATGGTTGTATGTTCTCTGTTTCACAAGGAAGAAGCAGCGCAGACCACGTAACCATCTGCCCCAGGTTACCCGGGTGCTCTCACCCCGAAGCCCGCACCCCTTGCTGCTTCCACGGACGCCTGCTGGAGCCTAAGAGGTCTGAGGGGGACACGGGCTCTGACACTGCTGCCCCCCCTCATCCTCCGACACAAAGCCAGGGGCACCAAGCAGGTGTGAAACGCATTGATGAGGAGTGACAGGTCTTTGGGCTAAAGTGTTGAGGGAAGGGGAAGAAGGAACCTAGAGAGGGACCCTTGGGTAGAGGTGGAGAGAGAGTCCAGGGCTCCCTGAACAGCACCCTCCTTTCTCTGATTCCTCACTTTCTCCCCCTAAATGATATCCCTTTTCCTTCCTGTAGTCCTTTCCCAGGGCTGTGGTAACAATCCCCCGCCAGCTGGGTGGCTTCACACAACGGGAATGAGCTCTCTCTGGGTCCTGGAGGCCGGAGTCTGGAACTAAGGTGCTGCCAGGACTGCGCTCCCTTGGAGGCTCCTTCCTGGCCCTCCCAGCTCCCGGGGCTCCAGGGCTCCTTGGCTCATGGCTGCATCACTCCCATCTCACTTCCGTGGTCACAGGGCTCTTCCCTCTGGCTCTAGCTTCTCCTCTTCTCATCAGGACACCCATTCAGCCCACCCCCCTGGCCTCACCTTGCACCACTACACCTGCAAAGACCCTCTTCCCGTGAAGGTCACAGTCACAGTCTGGAGGTTGGGGCTTCAGAATAACTTTTAGGGAACACAGTTCTACTCATGACACCACCTGTTCATCAGATCGTAACACATAAGAATAAAAGGCTTAATAGCACCCAGGGCTGTCATCATCACTATGGAGGTGGAAACCCCTGGGTTGTGACAGGCTCCGGAAGCACTGCTTGCTGAGTGGACACCTGCCACGCGATGAGTCCCTGGTTCTCTAGCGTGTTTAACTCATGTCATTGGAGACACAGGGAGCTGACAGCTGGGGATGAAGACGGAGAGAGTGAGCAAGAAGAAAGCAGTGAGCGATGGTGGCTACAGCGTGGTGAGCGCACAGGTGGTGTGGCCGCTGTGACAGCTGCACATCAGACCTGCCCAGGCGTTTGCAGTTCTGTCCCCACTAGAGGCCCTGTGTCCTTGGGCTCTTGACCCTTTCCAGTTTGGGGGTGGCCAGTGGTGACCGCACCATCCCCCTCCCTTTCCAAGCAGGGAAACCATGTTGTCCAAAGCAAGGTTTGCCCACCCTGTGTCATCCGTCACTTCCCCACTGACTGCCTCGGTTTACCTTTCCGTCAAATTAGTAAATGAAGGAGACATGAATTTAAAATGCCCAGGAGCTCTAGCTGCTGCCAAGAGCTGCGGAGTTTGCTCTCTGCAGGTCCTGGCTGCTGTGTCTGGCTTCTGCACAGAACTGCAAACCTCCGTGCATTTTCCTAGGGAACCGGAGGAAAACTACGGATGGGACGCTGACTACAAAACAGGACCGATGCTGGATTATGTCGTTAAATAACAGCAAACTTGTGAGGTTGTTATTACTATTAACCTTGTTATATAAATGAAGGAACTGGGGCCAGGGAAGTTCAAGTCCCTAGTCTGCCATGCTCCTAAGAGGTGGGTGAGTCTGTGATGCGAGGCATCGGCCTTCAGCCACGGGTGCTGTGTCTAGGCCACCATGTCATCCTTCATTGGGCAGCTCTGGTGGCCTCAGAAATGCTCAGTGCTATTTGGACGTCGGCGGGTGGGGCGGGGGGGGGGGGTGGGCAGTGATGGCTGGAGCAACAGCAGCGGGATTGCTCCGTGGGCCAGTAATGTTTGTGGGTTCTCTGCCTTGGCCTTTTGGGGTAAGCTGGCTTAGCCATGCTCAGCAGGCTGGCAGGAAGCCATTCTCCCAGTCCAATCCTGATTTACGTCTCCCTCGGGGGTGCTGAAGCCACAGGCTGGCCCCATGCTTCCACATCAGTCTCTTGGGTCGCAGTTGCTGCCCAACAGGGGTCCCGGAGCAGAGCAAACGGGCTTACCTGGACTGGTCTCAGGCTCAGGAAGACTGAGGCTGGGAGTCATCCTGGCCTCTGGCTCATGTAGGTGTCCTCCCCACCTCCAAGGGTGGGAGGGGCCTGAGCAGAACCTTGCTGGGAGCTGGTGAAGGGAGCCTGGCCGAGGGCAGGAGCACCTGGAGGGAGGGACAGCTGAGGGAAGGAGGTGGGAGCTCTCTACAAGCTGTTTCCCTCACAAAGCAGACTCTTGCCTGGGGTCTAGGGCAAACGGGGGGGGGGGCTCTCAACTGTGGGATTTATCAGGGGAACAGGCTGAACCCCTGTGTTTAAAGGAATGAGCCCCAGAAAGGAAGATAAAGTCCAGACAGGCTTCTGTCTGAAATGTAATGTAAATCTAACCGGCTCCTAAGGAAGAAGGAGAGAGCACAGCCATGGCCTTGATGAACTGGCCACTGAATAAAGCCAGGGCCAGCCCAGACCTGGGCTCAGTTGGGAGGAGGGGAGAGGTGCTCACTCCTTCCTCCTTGGGCCATGGGCACTGCACTGCTCAGCCTCCTGCTCTGATCAACTCCTGGGAAATGGCAATCGCTCCTGTTTGACCAATAGACTGGCTGCCTCCAACTCTGTGCCCGTCCTTGAGCAAGCCAGAGCACAGAGGCCCTTCTCTCCCTCCCCCCACGCTCTCTCCCTCCCTTCCTTGTGTTTCCTTTGTGAGGACTCAGGGCAAAGGCAGGACATCACCATTCACAGATCAACAAGAGCGTATTGTCATCACCCCGAGCAGGGGCCCTCTGTTCACATTCCCTACCACCCTGACCACCACAGGTCACCACTGTCTCCTTTGGGGCTCGTCCGCAAGTTGTATCTGTGTTTTTATGCCCTTTTAATTTGCACATATGGTGCTTCACTGGAGACCCCGTGCAAGGTGCTGGCCCCGTGCCCTTGACCTCAGTGCTGTGGGGCCCGCCCACTGCATTCATGAATGTGGGGCCATGATCTTCCATGCCATCTGCAGCATTGCCTGGTTAATGTGTTCCCGGAAAGGAGCCCTTCATGTTGGCCTCTTTGACTCACCTCTGAAGGTGAGTGATGGTGATGGGACCTCGTCTCTGACAGGGTTGCTCCTTGGGGCCAGGCTGGGGAGAAGGAAGAGCTTTAAGGATAAGTCAGAGGAGGCTGAGCTCTTGGCTGGGCAGAGAAACTTCTGAGCAGCCCCTCAAGAGTGCTCCTCCCTCACCTCCCAGCACCTGCCTCTCCCTGCTTCCTCTGCCCTTGCTGTTCTTCCAGGTCCCAGCTGAGTCCTTTGATGCCATCACACACCTGGGATTCTGCCCTGGAATTGGATCACCCTCCTCAGACTGAAGGCCAGAGCCCCACCACTGGGGTCTCAGATGTGCCTCTACCACTAAGTTCCTGGACCAGCCAGACCTGGCATCCGGGTTGCTGGCCAGCAGCCCTGGAGGGACCAGCTGTGGGGATAGACTTCTCAAAGTGCCGAAAGGGCCTTTGTAATAGCCCAAACCAGAAGCAGCTCAAATCAACATCAGCAGTAGAAGGAGTAAGCTTATTGTAGTATGTTTCTACAGTGGAATACTATAAACAACATCATGAATTAATTTCACATGCCTTGTAGTGAGCAAAGGAAACCAGACATAAAAGTGTACCTCCAGTACTATTCCATTTGTATGAAGTTTAAAATCAGGCAAACTTAGTCAACCAGTATTAAGTCATGGACAATTTTATTTGATCTATACACACCCTCCAAAATGTAAACACACACACACACACACATGCACACACACACACACACACACAGCATGCACACAGTCATACACACTCTGGGCTATTTTGAAGCCAGTTCTAGACATAACATCATTTCATCCATAAACATGTATCAGGCATAAACTAATAGACTAGTCCACGGTAATAGAAGTCAGAATAGTGGTTACCGTTGGGGGAAAGGGTTGACAGAGATGGGGCACAAGGGAGACTTCTGGTGTTCTAGAAATGCTCTCCAGGATAAAGTTATGGGGGTAACTTGATATATGTAAAAATTCAATGAACATTTGGATAGACATTTCTCAAAAAAAGACATACAAATGGCCAATAAAATAAGCACATGAAATGACACACAGCCTCATTAGTCATTAGGGAAATGTAAATTAGAACCACAAAGAAATATCACTTCACTCCCGTGTGTGTGTGTGTGTGTGTGTGTGTGTGTGTTACGTGCCATTGAGTCAGTTCCAACTCTCCAACTCCTGGCTACTCTATGAATGAGTGACCCACATGTCCTGTCCTCAATAGCCCTGCTCAGCTCCTGTAGACTCTGGCCCAGGGGTCCTCAAACTACGGCCCACGGGCCACATGCAAATACAAATATTGTATTTGTTCCCGTTTTGTTTTTTTACTTCAAAATAAGATATGTGCAGTGTGCATAGGAATTTGTTCATAGTGTTTTTTTAAACTATAGTCCGGCCCTTCAACGGTCTGAGGGACAGTGAACTGGCCCCCTGTTTAAAAAGTTTGAGGACCCCTGCTCTGGCCTATGGCTTTGTTTATGAAGTCAATCCATCTCATATTTGGTCTTCTGTTTTTCCCAGCATGACTGTCTTTTCCAAAGAACCCTGCCTTTTTGTGATATGCCCAGAGTAGTACAGCATCGGTTTAGTCATTTTTGCCTCCAGTAATGTTCAGGCTTCATCTGTCCTAGGACCCACTTAATCATCTTTCTGCAAGTCCAGAGTATCTGTAAAGCTCTCCTCCAACATCATATTTCAAGTGAATTAATGTTTTTCCTACCAGATTTCTATTCAACCTTCAGATCCATACACAGTAATTGGGAATATGAGGTTGTGGACGATCCTAGGTGATCTTTCCTAATTCTTCCATTGCCGCCCTTCCGAGGGTGGCTATAATTAAGAACACTGACAATAACAGGCATTGGCTAAGATGTGGAGACATTGGAGCCCTCATATAATTCTGGGGGTTGTAAAATGGCACAGCCACTTTTGGAAACAGTTTGGCAGTTCCTCAAAATGTTAAAGATAGAGTTACCATAGGACCCAGAAACCCGACTCCTAGGTATTTGCTCAAGAAGATTAAAAACATATGTCCACACAAAAACCTGTACATGGATATTCATAGTAGCATTGTTCGGAATAGCTACAGTGTGGAAACAACGCAAATGTCCATAAACTGATGAACGGATGTGCAAAATGGTGTATATCCACACAATGGAATGTTATTCAACAATAAAAAGAAAGTGCTACAAGATGGCTGAACTTTGAAAAACATCATGCTAAGTGAGAGAAGCCAGACACAAAAGGTCACATATTGTGTGATTCCATTTATATGAAATGTCCAGAACTGGCAAATCCATTGAGACAGAAAGTAGGTTAATGGTCGCCAGGGGCGAAGGGCGGGAAGAACAGGGAGTGAGTGCTAATGGGCCCAGGGTGTCTTTGGGGATGATAAAATGTTCTGAAATAGATAGTGGCAATGGTTGCACACTGAGAATATATTAAAAACTGAAACTTCAAAACTGTGAATGTTGTAGAATGTGAATTATAGCTCAATAAAGCTGTCACAAAAAATTCACTGAGCTGTACACTCAAGATGTTGTATGTTACTGTATGTTATACACAAGTAAATAAATAAGTTTGTCTCAAAGCAAACTTTAAAAAAATCACTGCTAAGAGTAAAAACAGTGAAACACAGAACAAGACCCATAACAGGCTGCTATTTGTATAGACTCAAACTCATGCATATAAGCCAACACTGCCTTACTATAAGGATTCATGCTCACTTAAGGATAACATACTAGATTGTCCCTTGGGAAATCCTAATTCCTGTCTGTGATTTGAGTCCTCCCCTAGACCCTAAATGTGGGTCACTGGCCCCAATTCCTACCAGACCCCGCCTGAACACGTTCCCCGGGGCTGAACCCGCTGTCTATGAGTGGAGCACCCAGGATGCTCCCTCGCTTCTTAATTGAACCTCCTCCTGGGATGCCTTCCACCAAATCCCACTCTCCTGGTACGTGGGGTTGTCCTGACCTCCCATGAAACCCACACACCCTCCGGGCATGCTGACCAGGACTCCCTGCTCTCTTCCAGGGCAACCTTCTGTGTTGGGTCAGTTTCCCAGGCTGACTTCCAGCCTGAGGATGTGTCTCTGCCCCCTGACTTCCAGCCTGAGGATGTGTCTCCGCCCCCTGGGTGATACCAGCACCCAGCGTGATGGCTGCCCCAGTCTGCCAGTGCCCGGCCACAGATGCCAGGAATCAGGAGGACTGACAGGGCATCCATCTTGCCACACAATGCAGTAGACCCTGTCTTAGGAGCATTTGAAATGACAAACACAGGCACTTGTCTTACCAAGCGAATGGACTGGTAATGAGCGATCCCCTAGGCTGTCCAGATATTGATTTATCCAAAGCAGCCCTGAGAGGCTCTTCACTGTGGTGGAGACGGTGCTGAAGACTTGTGCAATTACCGTGCGTATTGGGTGAGCCTCTTAGCTGCAGATAGCAAAGTCCTCTGTAGGCAGTGAAACAGAGGACGGTGCGGAAGGATGGAGAGAGCCCCCAAAAGCCTCAGAGCTGCTGGAACAGCCTATGCCTCTGCCCCAGTCAGCAAGCCGCCAGCACCCTGGCCAACAGAGCCAGGCAGCAAAAGGCCATCCCACCCCTTGTCTGGTCGCTCATTAACTCAGTCCCCAGTCAATGCCTCCATGGCGCCTAATTTGAACTCATATTGGAGGCCAGCTATAGGGTAACCCACCATCCAGTTTATCCATAACTTGGGGGTGGGGGTCCCGAAATGAAAAACTTTCAGTGCTAACAAGAAAAGTCCCAGGCAGAGCTAACCGGTTTGGCTCAGTGGATAGAGCGTCGGCCTGCGGACTCAAGGGCCCCAGGTTCGATTCCAGTCAAGGGCATGTACCTTGGTTGTGGGCACATCCCCAGTTGGGGGTGTGCAGGAGGCAGCTGATCGACGTTTCTCTCTCATCGATGTTTCTAACTCTCTATCCTTCTCCCTTCATCTCTGTAAAAAATCAATAAAATATATTTAAAGAAAAAAGAAAAGTCCCAGGCAAACAGGGACACGTTGGTGACCCTTGGTAGAAATGTGTGGTGTTTGGATTCTTTGTTACCAAGGTATGAAATTGTCAAAATGCAAAGGAGAGGGCCGATGACTGGGGACAGCCACATGACAGGTCATCTCTAAACTGCATGAAAAAAAAATAACAAGTTACAATCGCCATGTATGAGTATTGACTATAGGCATGTGCTCGCGAAGTGCTGTGCTGTTACTATTGTGATTGTTTTGTTATTATTATCTCATTTCACCTTCCCCACAGAGACATGGAAGCGTATCACTTGTCCAACGCTGGCTGTCGTAGGCCTTGCTCTTCTTACATTGTTGTGGGAAAGACGGGCAATAAACAAAGACCAAGTACATAAATGGGAGCGTGTGGCAGTGTGATGAAGAAGAGAACAGGACAAGGCCTTCGCCAGCAGTGACGGAGCAGGGACAGCTGCTTTAGCTAGCATGGTCAAAGAGGCGCTTCTTCCTTTTAAAACAAGTGAAGATACTTTTTATTAAATGTGTTGGGTGACATTGGTTAACAGCATAGAAGTTCCGAGCGTACAATTCTGTAACACATCATCCGTATACTGCACTCTGTGCTCACCACCCAAAGTCGAGTGCAGGGAAAGCATTTCTGAGGAGGTGACATTTGAGCTGAAATGAGAGCGACGAGAAGGAGCCAGACGCACCGCCATCTGTGGGAAGGGTGGTCTAGCCGGAGGACAGTGGGTGCAATAGCCTTGAGGTGGGAGCGGGGCTCTGCACACTCAGGGGACAGAGCGGAGCTCAAAGTGGCTGCAGCAGAGCGAGTGACAGTGGGGAGGGTGAGGAAACGAGACTGAAGTCTGGTAGCTTGTGGGAAGGAGCACGGATTTCATTTTAAGATCAATGGGAAGCTAGTGGAGGGTTGTAAGCAGGGGGATGGTATGATTTGATTTTCATCTTTTATCCAAGGTCACAAAGCTGGTGAATGAGAATTGAAATCTGAAGCCAGATATATATCACTACAGAGCCCTGTTCTCGGCTACCGGGCAAGCTGGCTCCCTCCACCAGTAATAAGCAAGTGCCCGGTCTATTTCTGTCCCCACATGTTCGTTCCGTGTGTGTGTGTGTGTGTGTGTGTGTGCATGCGTGTGTGTTGCTCTGTCTACAGCAATGGTTCTGCACCAGGGCGATTTTGTCCTCCAGGGGACAATGGGCTATTCCTGGAGACATTTTCTATTGCTACAACTTGAGGGGGGAGGGGTGCTGCCGGCCTCTAGGGGCTGCTAGCATCTAGTGCAGTGATGGCAAACCTATGACACGCGTGTCAGAGGTGACACGTGAACCCATTTTTTTGGTTGATTTTTCTTTGTTAAATGGCATTTAAATATATAAAATAAATATCAAAAATATAAGTCTTTGTTTTACTATGGTTGCAAATATCAAAAAAATTCTATATGTGACACGGCACCAGAGTTAAGTTAGGGTTTTTCAAAATGCTGACACGCCGAGCTCAAAAGGTTCGCCATCACTGATCTAGTGGGTAGAGGGCAGGGTTGCTGCTACGCACCCTGCAATGCACAGGGCAGCTCCCACGACAAAGCATTATGCAGCTCAAAATGTCAGCGCTGCTGCTCCACAGCAAACAGCACAGTCGTTTTCTCGTGTGTACAATGGTGGGTCAGCTCAAATGCAACCCGAGGCTCCTTCCAACTGTCTCAACTTGTGTTCTCTGCTTAGGAGCCAGTTCTTCAAAGCGGGCAGCGTGCCTCCTGCATGCTGGAAGAGGTCCACTAACTTGTCCAAGGTCACGTGGCTAATGAACTGTGGAAGCAGGAGTCAAATTCGGGTCCATCTGACGGCAGAACCCCCATTCTTACCCCTTGTATTAGCTTCCGGGGTTGCCATGGCAAAATACCTGAAGCAGGGTGGCTTAAACAACGGAAGTGTGTTGTCTCACAGCCCTGAAGGCCGGATCCAAGATCAGGTGTGGGCCAGCTGGGTCCTCTGGCAGCTCTGAGGGAGTCTGCTCCAGGCCCCTCTCTGGCTCCCGGTGGTCTGCTGGCAACCTCTGGGGCTCCTGGGCTTGTAGACACACCAGCCCCATCTCTGCCTTCATCTTCACACACATGCTCCCTGGTGCGTGTCTCTGTGCCCGAATCTCCCCTTTCCATTAAGACACAGGTCACATTGGCTGAGAACCACCCTGATGACCTCATCTTAACTAATTACATTTGCAACAGCTCTATCTCCATATGCTGTGGGTACCTGTTCTTCATGCCCGATTTTATCCTGTGAGCTTGTCCACTGCACCCTGAACAGAGCATCCATTAGCTCACGTCCCCTGTCCCCCGTTGGCCCTACCGGTCAGAGTCAGGCAGTGGATACGGCTGGGTTGCGGCCAGAGGGCAAGGACTGCGTAGGATGGACACAGTCTGGGAGAAGGCCTCAGTGGAGGAGCGTGGCCCGAGGTCCACCTTCATCATTGAGACTCACTCATCCAATCCAATTTTTTTTTTGAAAAAAGTATTATGGAAATAAAACACTGCCAAAAATCTTTCTAAAACTGCAAGTGCATGCCATGAGCAGTCTGGGTTTATAAAGAACAAATTATGCCAGACACACTTGATTGTGCCTTTGAGGGAACTAAGAAATTAAGGGATGGGAAGAATGAGAGAGAGGCAATACATCTTGATTTTAATACAGCAATTGATACATTGTCTTGTGCTATGTCCCTGCGAAATTAATTCAAATGGGCTCAGTGAGGAGAACTGTCCCTGGGGGTGAAAGCCAGTGGAAAGATAAACAAACAAATAATGATTAAAGGAGAAAACGAAAGCCCACAGCCCTGAGGAAGGGAAAGGGGGAGGGTACTGGGAGGGAGGGGAAGGCCTGGCTTTAGTGCCAGACTCTGAAATGTGTGGCCATGATCTGAGGGTGTGGGGGGAAGGGCAGCCAAGAGAAGGGGTTGACCAGTGGCCTTCCAGACAGTGGGGATACCAAGGGCTCCACGCCAGGTGGCTCACATCGCCCACCCCAAGAGACTGGACACTGAAGGCTGAAGAAACCCCACCTGAATGGGCAAACCCATTAAAACATAAGTCTAGTTGACTTCAGTAGCCATGTCAGGGACTGAGTTTTGATCTCAGTTTTCTCCTTTTCAGATGCAGATGATGTGATATGGTCCCCATTCTTCAGTCCCAGAAGCCTGCCTGGGGCCAAGAGAGCTGGAGATGGCAGGAGCCTTAGTGAAGGGGCCCTCTCTGCACAGATGGGTGACTCAGACCCACGGAGAGAGACAAAGATGGCATGTTAGGAATGCATATTCCCGGGCCTGCGATTAGCGCTTCTGGTGTTCACAGGCCCAGGACTATCATTTTAACAGGTTTGCCAGAGGTGATTCTGGTCTGCAGACTCAACAGAGAAACACTGGCCCGCAGTCACACCTGGCCCTCCGAGCCTGTTCTCTCCCTTTCTTTCTCCTTCCTTCCTTCCTTCCTTCCTTCCTTCCTTCCTTCCTTCCTTCCTTCCATTTTCCTTCTTTTTCTTCCTTCCTTCTTTCCTTCCTTCCTTCCTTCCTTCCTCCCTTCCTTCCTTCTTTCCTTTATTTTTCTTCCTTCCTTCCTTCCTTCCTTCCTTCCTTCCTTCCTTCCTTCCTTCCTTCCTTCTTTCCTTCCTTCTTCCCTTCCTTCCATTCTTCCAAAACCTTTGGTTGTGCGCCTCCTGTATGGAAGGCATCGTCCCAGGGGGTACAGAGGTAAAAGGTGACTACCTCTTTGAGAAGTGAACAGTTAGAAAACCTGCTGGGAAGATACACAGTTGCTTAGCTCCTTGAGGTTCTCTGTGGAGATTGGGCCAGGATAGAACTGACAGGAAACATGGGGACAGACATCATATTACTAGTAAAAGACACTATGCAAACACCATCAGCAACTGTAGGACAAAACCTAGTTTCCTCAATAAGTGCACTGCAAGGGGCAAAATTAGGAGGAGAATTAAGAGGGAGAATCTATACATTAAAGAGGACTTAACAGGCATATCAATCAATTGCCATGTGAGACCTCATCTGGATCCTGATTCGAGCAAACTGCCCATTAAAAAGAACGTTTGTGAGATAATCAGAAAACATTTAACAAGATACGTTGATGATATTGTGGTCACTTTTTAAAGAGTCCTCATCTTTTAGACGTAGATACTAAAATGTTTATGGATGAAACAATATGATGTCTAGAATTGGCTTCAAACTGACCCAGTGTGTGTGTATGGGGAGGGGTTTCTCATGTCTAGATCCAACAAGATTGTCCAGGAATTGATCATTGTTGAAGCTGGTGGTGGGTACATGGGAGTTTATTATACCACTCTCTCTCCTTGGTATATGTTTGAAATTTTCATATTAGAAGTGAAAGAGAGAACGAGAAAGAGTGAAAGAGAAAGAATGAAAGAGAAAAAAGAAAGAAAGAAAGAAAGAAAGAAAGAAAGAAAGAAAGAAAGAAAGAAAGAAAGAAAGAAAGAAAGAAAGAAAGAGAATGGACAAGAATGCTGTGAGGAGAGGGAGAAGAGGATGGAAGGGGAGGGGAAGGGGAAGGGAAGGAAATCTAAGTCAAGGTCTGGGAAAACACTGATATAGAAGGGAGCTGTGGGCAGAAAGAGCCTGCAGACAATGCCAATCATCTGACTGTTCTCCGCTGGCGCCCCTCCACAACTTCTGCCTAGTAATTCTCCACTCGAGTTCTGAGGCCCGCTGGTGTCTCCTGGGTCAGCGCTCCCTGTCGCAGATGCTCGTCCACAGTCCCCTCATCACCCTTCCTGCCAGGTGGTTCTTGCTCCTGGCTGTGGACTGACTTGCTCAGGAAGCTGGTGAAGGCCTCCCCCCATCACAGAAACCCCTTTTCCTGCTTCAGCTCAGCAGTACCCGCCGGTGCACTGTTTCTCTGTGCCTTCCCTCCGCATGCTCTGGAGTCCTCCCGACTTGGGGTGGAGTCCTGGCTTAGGCGTCAGGTACTTGTGCAAATCGGACATTTATTTAACCTCCCCAGGCCTGTTTCCTCGTCCATAAAATGGAGGTGATGACCACACTGACCTCAGAAGTGCCGCATTGCATGAATAGCAAGGTGTGCTTCCCAAAGGTTGCTGTTGCTGTTATAGATTATCCTGTTCTCACAGACCTGTCTTCTGGCTATTTGAGCAGCCCCTGTTTTATCTGTAGCACCTGCAGGCAGCACCTGGCTCCGGTGTTCCTGGGCGCTGGGCACCTGTCCCCCTCCCTCCCCCCGCCCCTATGTTGACACTCCCCTATCTCTTGGCTGCCTCCTGGCTTCTCACTGGCCTGGCTTCCCAGCCTGATACTGAATTTCGGCCTCTCTAGCCTCTTGTCCTGAACCAACCACCTTGCGAAAACTGTCCCAGGAGGCCCTGGGGGGGTCTCTAGTGATCTCCAGCTGTTTTATATACTTGTCAAACAGCTGACAGAGCAGGGCTGTTTGTGATACTGATCCCCCAACTTTTAACCACTCAAGTGGTGGAGAAATAAAGAACTTTGTAGAAATCCTGTCCGCATCCCCACACGAACATAGCAGGGATCACACGGGGGACAGGGCTGCTTGGCAAGGCCTGGCCGAGCACACAAAGCCCACCTCCTGTTCTCTTTGCATGAACCAGGTAAGAGAACCCATTTGTGCTGGTGAAAGCCGACTCCCTCCTCTGCACTCTCCTC
Source organism: Myotis lucifugus (assembly GCF_000147115.1). NCBI lineage: Eukaryota > Metazoa > Chordata > Mammalia > Chiroptera > Vespertilionidae > Myotis > Myotis lucifugus. The sequence goes on from NW_005871544.1 coordinate 366,702, forward strand.
GGACATGGAGAGGCCACTCTAAAGCATTTACTCAGCAACCATTTACCGGGAGCCCACCTTGAGGCAGGCACTAAGTGCTGGAATTGAATTTATTTCCTGTATTAAATCTCAGGGAAGATTGAGAAGCCGTGTCAGCGAGGCCTCCAGGTAGAATTTCTATGCCTTTACAGAATGAAATGTCTATTGTTCAGAGCGCTGATAGTCATTGTTCCCCTGGCTTCCTTGGAGGGAAAATATGAGGTCTCGGTCGCGTGGAGCCTCGGCAAACAAGGGGGCTGCTTTATTCTGGTGATCAGCTTGAAGGGGCCTGAGCTACCTCTTTTTTTCTGAAGCCGTCTTAATTCACTGCGTGGATCGTGAAAAGTATTTTCAGGCAGAGGAGAGAGGCTTGTTGCTGTTTTTAAAGATTAACTTGAAGTAAGGGATTCATTGGCCCGCCTGAAAGATTTTCTTTTTGGTTGTGGAATCTGCTAATTAGTCCCCAGTATCTATTCTTTCCTCCTTTGAGCATTTGACTCTGCAGTGTGTTACTCAGACCTCCAATTAGCATACGTTTCCCAATCTCCCTTGCAGCTTCCTAAGTGTGGCTATGGGACCAAGTTCTTGCCAAGGGAATTTAAGGAGAAATAATCTCCCCAACTTCTTGGTCTTACCCTTACATTGTTTGTGTCCGTACCCCTTTATCACCTGGACACAGTGCCCACGAATCAGCAGTGACCATGTGGACAAGGCCAAAATTCTAGAAAAAGAGTCTGGGACCCTTGATGACCTTACAGAGCTGGGCTACCTAACCACCATGGTCACAAAAGAGGAAAGTAAACCCATTGAATTTTGAGGGTCTTTTTGTTACAGCAGCTTAGCCTAATACCCTAACTAATACATACTTTACTACAGTAAAATTGTTAAAAATCCTAGATTCTTTGGGTGCAAATTACCACCCTCTTCTTCTCCCTCAGCCCCAAATTCACCCAGCTGCAAACTGAAAGTCTCCCCCTGCCAGGCTGGGCTGGGAAAGGTGGCAGGCGGTGGCCGAACCATTACCTTTGTTTCTATAAAGTGGTCTTTTTAGGGCCTTGACAAATATCTTTCCTTGGTGGAAGAGGAAGGATTGGTGGAAGAGGAAGGAATGAAAGACCAGGGGAAACCACAGTGATATAATGTACCCATAACAGAGTACAATCCTAGATTTTTTTGGGTACAAATTATCACCCTCTCCTTCTCCTTCACCCCAAAATTCACAGCTGTTAGGTTCCCTCTGCCCCGGGCAGCGCGCCAGAGTCCTAAGGCAGCACCTTGCTCAGGTTTTGCTTGTTAACATTCTCGCTGCTGCAGAGGCATCGTTTTCCTGCAAACCCTGAAATGCTGTAAACAGCAGACCTGGGCTTACTTCTGAAGACATTGTTTACCCAGGAGAGGTGAGTTTTCCATGCACTGATCTCTGTGGGAGAGTGTGTTCGGGTTACAGGAAGTCGTGTCGGAGTGGCTTCTGTGTCTATCGGGATGTTCGCTAGGCCGCATGTCAAACTGCAGGGCTCCTGGGGGCCTCTCTTGCCCTGCGAGAGACCCAGCTCAGTGATGGGTGAAGCCTTCGGGGTGCGAGGCAACCCGGCTTGACAAGGAGCAGCCCCCGAGGTGAAGGTGGGGGGTTGCTCACAGTACGGGCATCGTTATTCCTTTCATGGTGGAAGAGGCAGGAATGGAAGAGCAGGGGAAACCACAGAGATATAATTTTTTAAAAATCCTTGTCAGGCAACCCTTCAGGCAGGAGAAAGGTATTGAGAAATCAAGCAGACAATGACAACATGCCACACTCCCCAGGGCTGCGTGTCGCCTGTGTAAGCAGCCTGAGGAAGAAAGGACACCTCAGGGTGAGAATTAAATAAAGACCGGGTCATGGCGGGTAAGAGAAAAGGACTCTGCGATGCTGAGGAGCTCACAACATGCACAGACCACTTTGTGGAAACAAAGGTGATGATGCTGACACCTCCTGCCACCTTCCCCAGCCCAGCCCAGCCCAGCCCAACAGGGGGAGACTCAGCTGGCAGCTGGGCCCAACCAGGCCCTACGCCAGTTCTGACCCAGGCACCCCGCACAGCGTCCGCTCCAGGCTGGCCAGTCAGGGGAGTCTGGAATCAATTTTGCAGCCATGACACCTGAGGAACCTGGGATGAGTCTCAAATACACCCGCATCCACCGGGCAGTGGCCTCTCCTGAGACCCTCCCCACCTGACTAGTGGAAAACATCGGATGTTGTTTTCACATAGACCTGGGTTCAAGTCCCAGCTCTGCTACTTCGTAGTTGAATAATCTTTGACAAATTACGGAATGGCCCTCTCTCTCTCTATTTCCTCCTCTGTCAATTCATAGGGCTGTTTGGGGGGTTAAGGGAAACGGTGGATATTAAATGCCTGTCCTTCTGGGAAGATTAGCTCACTTCCTTTTGTCTTGGTCTTCCAATTCATAAGATCCTGTCTTGCACTCACACCTGGTCCCCACCCCTTGAACCCCAGCCCCCTTATTCCCTGTTCTGGAGAGGGCTCCCTCTCACCCCAGACCTCTGCGAAGGCTGCCTTCCCATCACCCTCCCCATATCTTTGTTTCAGCTGGCGGCCCAGGCCATGGCCTCAGCCCTCCCTCTCAGGCCAGCCCACTGCCCAGAGGCTGCATGCTGTGCTCGCCCCACGGGGGCCTGGAGGGAGGGGGAGGGGTGAGCTGAGCAGAGCTCCCAGGCTTCCCCCTGCATACCTGGGTCGCACACCTGTTGGCAGGCTCCAGATCCTGTCTGTGCTACTTCTCAGCTGTGACTTGGAGGCTCGCCTTCCTCTGGGCTTCTCCTTATGGGAGATCAGTGCGTGTCCTCATTAAGCCACTTTGACTCAGGTTTCTGTAACTTCACCCAAACAGACACAATGCTTAAGGCTCACCCTCCCCAGAGGCTGGCACCGAGGTTCCCTCAGCCCAGAGACTCCACGGGGCCCATTACACCGGATGCGCCTCTTGATGTTCTTGCCCATGGGCTTCACTCGGGCCCCTCGATCCTCATCCCCGTCTTGGTTTTGGGGGCATTTGCTCAGTGTCAGCTTCTACTATTGCTCGGCCCATCGCACTCCATCATCTTCTCCATCAAGGCCAGGGCCGGGGTATGCCCATCATACCCCAGAAGTAGAAGTGGTCTGACAGGCAGGTCAGGTCATAACAAATACTCTTCACCCTGGACGAGGGTCAAGGACTCGTTCCTATTTGAATGAGCTGTCACTCAGATGGAGCCCATCAATCCCTCAGCTGGGGGAGGGGTGCAGCGGGGAGGGGATACTCAAGGACATCTTGCTAATTACTGTTGTCAGCCTCTCCCAGGAGGTAAGAGAGGTGTCTCCAGGGGTGAGCCTTCCTGCTCCTCAGGAAACAAAGAGTATGGGTGCCAAACAGGTAGAGAATTAGGGGATCACCTGTTCTGGGGCTTCTCAAGGGTTCGCTGAGTAAGCCTTTCTTCAAGTGAAATCTTAGTCGTTATTCGATATAGAACCCGAGACAGACAAAACGGGGGCTGCCTGGTGGAAGCGGAGGTGCTATGCCCTCTCTGCCCTCTGTCCCACTCAGAAGCCCCCCAGGTGCCCACAGACCCCAGGGGCCCCCTCTCCGCCAGCTGATGTCACTGTTGTGTTCCCCTCTCTGAGTTCATGTAGATTCCAAATAACGCCATTTGCATTCCCCAGGGTTCTCCAACCCCAGTGTAAAATTACTGATCTTGTCCACCTCTTTGAGGGTTCATGGAGGAGAAAATCAGAGCATGGGAGGTAAGGTGACACCCCGGGAGCCCAGCCTAGCCCCCCGCTCAGCCTCTCTCCACCACGGACTGCCCCAGCTGAAGGCCCTCCACGCCTCCAGTTGTGTGGCACCACACCCCATCTGACAGTTCAGGACACTGGTCATTGCTCACCATCAAGTTTTTTCTGTTCCAGATCATAGAGCCGTGAGGGGCCTTCGTGTTCCTCTCTGTGCTGTCCTCATATGAAAGGTCTCTCATCAGCCCACTCTCTTTGTTTCTTCCAGGTGGTTCCCAGCGATCTGACTCAGGGTGGGTTTGTGGAGCTGGGAGCAGGGCGGACTTGGTGAAGGAGGGATCAGGTCCGTGTCCACGGGCAGAGGTGGGCAAGCAGTGGGCACATGGGTGAAACAGACGCTGAGGACACAGGGAGGAACCAGGACAGAAAAAAGTGGGGGTGGGAGTCAGACCATCCCCCACTCTCATCGCCCACCTGAACCCCAGAAGCCACGGAAGCTGGAACAGTATGATCCCTTTATTGTAGCTGAGACTCTGAGTCCCCAGTGGGTGATGCTGGACCCATCTTACACTGCTTCAGGCCAAACACCTCTCACGCACGAGACCAGACACCAGGATCAGGGCCACCAGAACATTCCCAGGACAGGGCCCTGTGTTGTAGCGAGGCTCAGTGCTCTGTCCCTCCCCTTTCTTTTAGTGAAAATAACACTTTAAACTAACCAAGACTTTGTCAAGATCTGGGTTGTCATATGGAAGAAAGATGTCACAGTCTTCCCATGACAGTGGAGTGGAAGGTAAATTCCATGGCATTGAATGCGAGTGTTGTATTAACAATCACACCCTTTCCTGTACAGTTGCATAGATGTTTGAAGTTGTGAGCAGATGGGTGTGGCAAGGTTCCAAAGTGCCAATGGGCGGCCCTGCTTGTGTGAGGAGGAGCCAGGAAGCCCAGCCTGAGGATCTGGACGCTTTGTGTCTGTCTGTCCCCTCAACCAGACGCACAGCTCCCAAGCTCCCACCATCTCAATCCTTTCTCTGCCCACAGCTCCTGTCACAGCGGAAGCTCTTCCGGTGTCAGCTAAATAAATGGAGGAATAAACGAAGAGACGGGAGGGTAGCTGCCCAGTACCCAAGCCCAGCACAGTGCCTGGGGCACAGGAGCAAGTACAGGAACCCCCATTTCAGCAGGGGATATATTCCAAGGCCCCAGAGACCCTGAAACCACAGATAGTACCGAATCCTGTGGATACTGTTTTCCCCCGTGCATATATACCTATAGCAAAGCTTAATGTATAAATTACACACAGTGAGAGATTAACCACAGTAACTACTAATAAAAAAGAACAACACTGCCTGGCCAGCGTGGCTCAGTGGATGAGCATCAATCTATGAACCAGGAGGTCAATGTTCGATTCCCAGTCGGGGCACCTGCCCAGGTTGCAGGCTCCATCCCCAGTGTGGGGCGTGCAGGAGGCAGCCAATCAATGACTCTCTCTCGTCACTGATGGTTCTGTCTCTCTCTCCTTCTCCCTTCCTCTCTGAAATCAATAAAAATATATATTTTAAAAAAGAACAGCACTACGCTTGTGCTTTGAGACCATCATGCAGTAAAAGAGGGTGACTTGAACACAAGCACCGAAACACGGTGACAGCCCATCGGATAGAGGCGGCTCCTAAGTGACTCAGATAGACGAGTGTGGATGGGAGACGCTGGACAAAGGGATGATTCACTTCCCGGGTGGGACGGAGCAGGAGGCGTAAGACTTCATCACATTCCTCAGAATGGCATGCCATTTAAAACTTAGGAATTGTTTATTTCTGGAATTTTCCACTTAATATTGTTGGGCCCCAGTTGACCGTGGGTAACTGAAATGTCGGAAAGTGAAACCGCAGATAAGGGGGGTGCTACTGTGAGTGAGGATTGTCGGGGTGATTCCATGGTGCCCGTCCTTAGTCCCACCCCCTCCAGGGCCCATGCTCTGCTTCCTAAGGGGAGGGCTAGCCAGGGGGACCAGGTGCTGGGGCTAGAAGGGGTGTTAGGACCCCTGAGGCACATACTAACAGCTCCCACAGGTGCCTGTAGAGACAAGCTTTGCTGGGGGGTTGGTTGGGGACCGTTTGGGCACTTTTCAAATCTTAGGGTAACTGCCCACTTGGCCTGGCCCCCTGTAGGAGGCAGGTCCTGCCCAGACAGTGAGAGCCACAGCCCTTGGGCAGGAGTCGAGTGAGAAGCAGTGGTGACAGGGAAGGTGGCTGCTAGCTGACCGGGCCCTGCATGCATAGGATTCTGCCTGTGCATTCCCCCTGAGCTGGCTGCACTGGAGGGAGGCAGCCCTGCGCCCTGGAGACTCAGACAGGGCCCGTGACCTGGCCCTGGCTCCACGGGAAGCAAGAGCCAGGCTTTGAGCCCTGATTTTGGATTCCAGGTTCTCTGCCACCCGCTCTCTCCCCTGACGCTGGAGGTGCAGAGCCCAGGGCCTGGGTGCTCCTTTATTCTGGGTCCAGCATTTCACAGCCGAGGCTCAGGAAGGCAGAGGTGAAGGGTCTCGTGCGCTTGGCCGGCGGGCCACCTTCGGCCTTCTGGACATTTTGTCCCGCCATCCCACTTTCCTCCGCGGACTACTTCCTCTCCATCACCAGGCAGCTGTGGCGCGGACAGCTGTTTACTCCCAGTCCGGCGGAGGAGGAACCTCAGTGGAATGTAAACGATCAAATTAAAGTCTCCTCTTCCAACGCTGCCTGAATTTGCTCCACCTGAGAATTTCAATCAGTGCTGCGGCTCCTCTCGGCGCCTTAATGGAAGGAGCGGACACATTGTGCGGCCGTTGGCTGCAGGGGCCGTGAGAGGGAAAGGGCATTCGCCTAGATGGGCATCACAATAAGTCACCGAAAGTGCGGGTTTCTGGAGCTCCAGGCAAGGCCATTAACAGGCCGGGAGTGGCTTTGCTTCCCGGAGCTGGCCGAGGCTCGAGGCTCGCTGGGAGACAGAAGGTGGGGGTCTGTCCTTCAGGACACTTCTTAGGGACTCAAGGAAACAGTGGGGTGGGGGTGGGGGCGCAGGAATAGACTCCCTCCCGGCACCAGAACCTGGGTACGGCTCACAAAACGAACTGCCAGCAAACCACCGACTAATAGCAAGCCAAAGGGAGGGCACTCGGCCCCTCCTATTGTACAATATGAATGAATGGCGCTGGGCTGGAGGTCCTGGGTTCTGGTCCCAGTTTCACCGCTTACTAGGCATGTCATCTTAGGAAGGTCACTGCTCTGTGGCTCTACTTCCCTCCTTGGTAAAACGACTTCCCGGCCTGCCCTAGGGGATGGGAATGCTTTTTGAGACCTGCTGAGTGCTGTACAATTGTGAGCTAAAGATGAATGGGGGCAGGGGCATGGGTGGGAGGGTGGAGAGGAAGGAGAAGCCCCTGAGAGAGTTCCCTCCAGGCCTCCCAGACTCCAGCATCTGCCTCTGTCCACTTGACATGAGGGGCCAAGGTCATTTGTACCCTGGGAGGAGGACTTGGCCAGGTGGCCATCCCGTAAGTGCCCTCTAGGAGGCAGCAGAGGAGGTGCTATGGGCCCCATAACCATTAGACCCAGGGCTCCTCCCCAGCCCCTGGGGCATCAATAAGGGGGATGGGCGCTTTGGCTAAATTGTCACCAGTTTTAGAGACAGAGGTGAGGGGATGGCGTCTCACAGGCTCCTGTTGCCTTTCCCTTCCCCCAGAGCCCGGGGCTCCTACTCTGAGCCCTGGGACAGCAAACAAGATTCTTCCAAGTATTTCTTCCCTCACAACTGTTTCCTGCCTCAGAACAGGTTTTCCTGAGTGGCCAAGATACAGTGTGAAGCCCCCTCTTTGTGAGGCCAATAAACACTGCCTTTACTTAAGGCACAAGGAAAAGCAAAGTAAAAATGATGGTGAGCACCTACTATGTGCAGGGCCCTGTCCCATCTGGGTTACCTACACTAGTCTCATTTGCTCCACGTATTAACCCGTTCAAGTGGGTTAGCCCCATTTTACAGATGAGGAAACCGAGGCACGGAGAGGTTCAAAAACTTTTACAAGATCACATAGGTGACAGAGTGATGGAGCAGGGATTGGGAACAGAGTTCTCTGACTCCAATACCCACGTTCTTCCCACCATGCCCGCCACCCTACAGCAGGAGGGTGTCCGAGGAGGCAGAGTCCAGAAAGACGGGCTCTTTCTGTTCTTTCTGCAGCCGTCCGGATCTCTCTACCATCACAAGCCTCCGGAGGCACTCTGTGCTGTTAAGAGTCTTTTGCTGGCTCCACAAGGCGACTCCCTTGGGGTTTACCTCTTGTATCCTGTTCCTAACTCACTCCCTTAGCTCTTGGCAAACCTGTGCTGCTCCAGGTATTTTTCTACCACAAAATTATTTTCCCATTTTCATTCAGAACATGATGTTTAGCCCCGCCGGCGTGGCTCAGTGGTTGAGTGTCAACCTAGGAACCAGGAGGTCACGGTTCGATTCCCGGTCAGGGCACATGCCTGGGTTTCGGGCTCTATCCCCAGTGTGGGGCGTGCAGGAGGCAGCTGATCAATGATTCTCCCTCATCACTGGTGTTTCTATCTTTCTCTCCCTCTCCCTCTCCCTCTGAGATCAATAAAAATATATTAAAAAAATAAAAATGTGATGTCTAAGCTCCAGTCATGTGCCTCCAGAAAGAGGTCCTGAGGTCCATCCTGGCCCCACTCAGAGAGCACTCGCAGCTGGACAGGGCCCATATGTGCCCGGGTTAGCACACGCTGCCTCATGTAACCTTCCCCACACCCTTGGGGTAGGAATTAGTGTCTCTGTTTTAAAGACAGGGTCACTGAGGCCCGGCGTCACCGAGTGAGCTGCTCAGCATCGCTCAGACAGCCAGTCCTCCACCCCAGCTCCGTGTGGTCCGCAGACTGTGACGTTCACCTCACCGCAGGGTACCATCAGGAGGATAACCTACTTCCCTTCCTCTCCGCTGGGATGCCTGGCTCGTGCTGCTAATGTCACATAGAGAAGTAAGGCAGCACACCCAGATGCTCCTGTGGCTGAGTTAGAGGGTGGGGCCGGCCTGTCACCTAGCTGTCTGCACGCAGGGCTCCTGCTGTCCTTCCGGGTCCTGAGACCAATGAGGCACAGGGCAATGCCAGTGTAGCATGCGGCATCAGGGATGGGGACAGTGTGCTGTGCTGTGGAATTATGGGTCATGTTTCCATATCTCTGAATCGCAAACATGTGATTATGGCCCTATTACTTTTTATGACGAAAGAAGTTGTATATTAATAAAGGAAACCACATGAGCAAAGTAACCCTCCCTGCCAGTCATCACCGGGAGCTCACAGGGTGCACGGGGTCACTGGACAGTCATCTTACAGCTCTGGGTTCTGGGCACTTGCAGGGTGGGGTGGGGCAGGGTGGGGATCTGCTCTGACAACTTGCTGCTGGGACTCTACCCTGCACCTTCCTGACACATGTGCGTCCCAGGACCAGATGGCTAGTGGGTCAGACACATCGGGCCAGACACACCTGTTCTAGCCCGTTCTCTCACCGAGCAATAAACCCAAGGCAATTTCCAGGCAGGCGTGAGGCGCGGCTGCCACAGGAGCCCATGTCCCTGCCCGGCAGGGACGTCCTCACCGCACATGGCCTATGTTAGGCTCTGTGACATGGTGACTTAGAACAAAAATACCTGGTCTTTGTTCCCATTTTTGCCACAGAGTTCCTAAAACCTTTGGGATTTCCTAAGTGATAAAAGTGTCTCATATTTATAGCAAACCCTTTTCCACCTGAGTTTCTGTTAACAAGGTGACTTTTTAAAGAATGGGGGCTGGTTGCCAGGGGACCTGACCATGTGATTAGATGGTGGGAGGGTTGGGGGACTGAGTTCATTCACCCATGGCTGACATTTATCTAGCACTCCTGAGTAATGGACCCCTCAACGGGAACAAAAAAGCTGTGGGCCGCTCAGTCGGGGGAAAATGTGGGTGCTCTGGAGAGAGCGCAGACAGAGGGGTTAAAGAGTTTTGTGCCCCTCTCCCAGGACCCCTCCCAGGGCCCCTCTCCCTCGACTGGCCCCCTGGATTTGTGAAAATATCTTTTAATGAAAGGGTAATTTTCGAGTCATATGATTAAACAGACCCCCCTCTCTATGTGGGGGCTCTG
>NW_005871544.1:378436-391303 GCF_000147115.1 Myotis lucifugus
TGCCTGCCTTCCTGCTGACTCTGGCATAGCATGCTGCTAGGTAGCTGGGTGGCCATCTGCCTCTGAAGAGAGACATCCTGACACCAAGAATAACAGAACAGGAGGATGGCAAAAGCCTGGGTTCTCTCTTGATGAACTGGGGGGCCCAGCCTTGGGCTTCTTCCTTATTTCAGGGGATAATGAATGTCTGTATTGTTTGAGCCACTTATTAGAGGAGCATCCTGTTACATGCAACTCAACACATACACTTTAATGCCTAGAACAGTGCCCAGCACATAGCAAGCCTGCCATAAAGGATGGTTTAATGGGTAAAATGTAAAATAAATAAATAAATAAATAAATAAATATTTGAACTTTGCTGTGGGGGTGGGGGGGGACAGTGGATTAACTCAAAGTTAAACTCGAAGTGCTGCACAAATTTGACAAAAGATTAATTTCTCTGAGCTTGTTTTCTCATTGAGGGGGTTGGGCTCAGTGGATTCAGTTGGGTTGCCACTTACTCCAGTTCAAGTACAAGAAGAGATGACGTTCCAGGTGCCTGGGGTTGACAATAGACATGGTGGGAGTGGAGACCCTAGGAATCCCTCACAGCTGTGGGCTGCTCGTCCTCAGCAAGCAGCCAGCCTGTCCAAGGGCAACAGATTCTATGGGAAGATTCAGGGAAATACATTGGAGCAGAAGAGGGGATGGTGAGGAACTCACCTCAGGGCCAGTCTCTAAAACACAGAGAGCTACAGAGACCTCTTCTCCCTTGGCCTTTGATTTACATCAACAAAATCAGACAGTATCTGGGTGACTCTCTTGGCTCACCCTGGGGTTCCGGGGTCACCAGGGGCTTTCCTGACTACCACCAGCAACGGCAGTCACTCAGCAGATACAGGCATGAGCCGTGTCTCTCTGTTAGATCAGCCAATCAGATTAGGCTCACAGGGGTCACTGACCCACCACCCAGTGTCACTCATGGGCCCCAAGAGCATTAGGATGGTATTGCATCCCAATGTTGCAGGCCAACCTACAAGGCCTTTGAGATTTGTCTCTGAGCCCCTTCTACCTACCCCCTCCCACCCTGGCCATCCTCTGTGGGACTCTTTGTGGAACTACACACTAATGCAATGATCACTCCAATGTTCTTCATCAAAAGTCTGCACTCAGTAAAAGACTAACATCAGTCAGTTGCATGTTAGTGTCAATTGACGTCTTTCTAGGGGCTATTTGTTAACGAAATCTCCTCTCCCTTAAGGTTCCTTTGATGTATTCAATTATCTCTTATATTATTTAATATGTCCATTGTTTTCTATTTTTCCGACTAGACCGTAAGTTCCTCAGAGATAAAGCTGACATTGTCTACCAACACTTAGGATTCAATTGCTCATTCATTCATTATTCAACCAACATCTATTGGGTATATCCTACATACTAAACTCTGTGCTAGGTCTGAGTTTTCAAAAATGAATAAAGCATAGTTCCCACTTTCAAGGTCTAGTCAGCCTCTGTGGGGGGGACAAGCTGTAGACGCAGATAGGTCTCCTTCTCATAGATGTCCAGGAGTCCATCATCCTTACTGCTTCTACCTTTAGCCTTGCCACACCCATCCCCCACCAGGCTTTCCATGAGCTAGTCTCAGTTAAGTCTGTTTCTTGCAATCACGAGAAACCAATTACAACATCCCCCTAGGGCAAGAAATGCTTGAACTGACTCTCAAAGGATCGGTCTAAAGGAAATGAGGCCACAGGGAGGATATTCCTGGCACAGGGAGCAGCACGAGCAACAGCATGGAGGCCAAGAACAGCTTGTTGTGGGCAATGCCAAGCATAGGCGCATCCATTTCTATTTTTGGTCCTTCATTGTGAAATGGAAGGCTTTGTCCATGGGAAAGCAATCCCAAACATCAAAAAGCCGATAGAGAAGGTATTTTGGGACGTGCGTAGGAAGGTAAGTCCCTTCCCCGGAGTCTGCAAAACCACACTGGGTAGGCAGCTGTCTCCAAGTCCAAGGCTGAAGCCCAATCCTGCTGATGCACAGCAGCTCATTGGTGGCCAAGGCTGCACTATAGGAAGGTGTAGGCGAGGCGCAGCAGCCAGAATCCTGGGAGGGAAATAAAGTTCTCAAAGACGGAATGGCCAACTGAAAGGGACCCTCCAAGACTGGTTCATCCAGCTGAGTCCCAAGAGCTTCCCACCAAGATGGTAAGAATGTGGGATCAGAATCCAGCCTTCCATCCCCTGAGAAATACCATTTCCTCAGCGATTTGGGGCTTACACATAAGATACAGCCACAGTCCTGCCACGTTGGAGGGCTCTGAGTGTGAGAGTTCGGGAAGTATTGATATGAGAAGCCAGGTTGAATCCACTCTTAAGCTTCCCAGAAAAGGCCAGCTCTAGCATCCAGAGCCAAGTTACACAGGCGCTAAAATAATCCCAAGCATGTAAACAAGGCAATATTATCCCGCCTTCCCCTGCCAGGGCTTCCCTGGGCTGCCAGCTAGCCCTTCGTCTCCCGGGCCAGTTTCTGGGAAGCGCACATCTTGATAAAAGGCTTGTAGGAGTCCACTTAATTCCACAGGAATTCACTGAAGACCTACCATGTAAAGCCCTGTTATTGGAGAGCTCAGATTTTCTTACTTGGGACCCATCGCAATCATCCCACACCAGAGGATCAGCTGTGTTAACAAGGACACCCTTGCCCTGTAAGGACATTCACCCCAAGCTCTGGCTTCCATCCAGCCCCGGAGATTGTCTTTCCGTGACCTAAAGTGGCATCCTGCTTGCCTCTCATCTATCAGGAGCCACAGGCCTAATTAGCTTCTTAAAAAATGGGGCCCTTTGTTTACTTCCCTTCAGCTTTAAAGAAGCCAACCTACAGGCAAAAGACACCCACTCAAATGCAAGTTTGATGAGGTTAGAGTGCTTTCTCGTACATTGTTTAACTCCCAGCACCCACAACATGGGTGCCTGGCACATCGTTGTTGTTCAGTAAGTGTTTGTTGAATGAGTGAAAGAATTTGTTGACTGTCTTACCACCTAGACCAGCGGTTCTCAACCTGTGGGTCGCGACCCCTTTGGTGGTCGAACGACCCTTTCACAGGGGTCGCCTAAGCCCATCCTGCATATCAGATATTTACATTATGATTCATAACAGTAGCAACATTACAGTTATGAAGTAGCAACGAAAATGATTTTATGGTTGGGTCACAACATGAGGAACTGTATTTAAAGGGCCAGAAGGTTGAGAACCACTGACCTAGACTGTAGCAGTGTTGTCCATTGTGTCCTTTTGGTTCAGAGCAGTACCTGGCACATAGTAGTCGCTCAATAAACCTTTGTTATATAAATAAGCAAGCAGATTACTGATATTTTCCAACACATAATTTTTCTTACAGACTCACTAGTATTCATTTGATGGATTATTGAGCCTCTTTCACATGCCAAGCCCTGGGATAGGCTTGGAGATCTAAAGATGAGGAAGACAGACCCCCTGTGTCTAGTGCAGTGATGGCGAACCTTTTGAGCTCGGTGTGTCAGCATTTTGAAAAACCCTAACTTAACTCTGGTGCCATGTCATATATAGAAATTTTTTGATATTTGCAACCATAGTAAAACAAAGACTTATGTTTTTGATATTTATTTTATATATTTAAATGCCATTTAACAAAGAAAAATCAACCAAAAAAATGAGTTTGCGTGTCACCTCTGACACGCGTGTCATAGGTTCGCCATCACTGGTCTAGTGGATGAGATAAATGTGTAAACAAAGTAGAAGCCCTCCAATATGGCAGGACTGTGGCTCATAGGTTGTCAGAAAATTGAAAATGCCCAAGTGGAGGAGCATGAGAAAATGACACCATACTGGACAGCTTCCTCTCTCCTCCATGCTCCACCTGCTCTCTACCTGGGGTGTTCGCCTGCATCGACTTTGCCTTTTGCTTTCCAGGTGGGTTTGGCCAATCGGAGACACTCGCAGAGACTGGAGGGAGAGAGAAGTGAAAGGCCAGGCTATTCATTCCCCTGGCTCCCTCTCAAGCTAAAAGCCAGCTGCCGTCAGGAGGGGGCCCTGGGTTCTCCTCTCCTGTACTTTCCCTCATTTCTGCTCACAGTTTTAGAAACAGTCCTTGTATTAAGCTCTCTTCAAAGCATCTCATTTGAGCATGCCATTTTTTCCCTGCTGAGACCAACTGACACACACCCTTTAAATATTTTTCATATAAATGTACCGATTCTCCTCCTATTTAATGTGGAGCCATCTCCACATGAGGGTGACGTTCCACATCACCTTTCACATCCATCATGCATAGACTACGATTTGCCAGTTTCTGTTTCTTTACATTGGAGTGAGGATTTAAGGACACTTGCTAACGCAATCCAAGTACAGAATCCTTTAAGAGTTTTACAGGCTGTTTTCTAATCTTCTACAAATGTTTCACCTCCGTCTTATTTCCCAGCGATTTGTTTTCTTGACTCACCTGAAGAGAGTTTATTCCCCACTTTTAAAAATGCAACATTCCCTGACCGGGTGGCTCAGTTGATTGCAGCATCATCCCGTACACCAAAATGTTGTGGGTTCAATTCCCGGTCAGGGCACATGCCCAGGTTGCAGGCTCAATCCCCAGTAGAGGGGGTGCAGAAGGCAGGGATCAATGTTCTGTTCTCACATCAACATTTCTCTCTCTCTCCTACTCTCCTTACCTCTCTCTCTAAAAATCAATAAAACCATTTTTTAAAAAATGGTAGCCCTAACTGGTTTGACTCAGTGGATAGAGTGTTAGCTTACAAATTGAAGGGTCCTGGATTTAATTCCAGTCAAAGGCACATGCCTGAGTTGTAGGCTTGATCCCCAGTAGGGGGCGTGCAGGAGGCAGCCAATCAATGATTCTATCTCATCACTGATGTTTCTCTCTCTCTCCCTCTCCCTACCTCACTGGAATCAATAAAAATATATTTGTTAAAAATAGTAAATGGTGAGGACTCCAGTGTAGCTGCAACAGAGATATGGACAGTAAGAGTGGGAAGAGGTGGCTGATGGGGCCTATGGCCTGATGTGATGGGGTTAGGGCCCATGGCCGTCATAAAGTCTTGGGGCTTCCCTTTTAGTGGGGCAGGGAATCGTTACAGGGTTTTGAGCAGAGGAGTGACTTGATCCAACTTACGTTTCTTAAGTCTGTATATATTAGTATTATGTCCACATACTAAGGATTGCATATATTTCCAAATGATAAAATATATACCCAAAATTTGAAATATCACACACTAATATTCCAAGCCACAAAGTAGACTTAGGTGGAAGTTCTTTGTTAATGACAGTGGATATAAATTCACGTTTCAGATGGCCTTCTTGAAATGTTCAAAATGCAAAGGCCAGCCCCATCCCTGATGCCTTAATCTCCTCACACGGCCGACAAAGCTTGTCCTGGGGTAGGGAAAGATCAGCCCGGCCGTTTCCAGTGTCCACTGGAGATTACGTTCCAGTCGTGGCTTCCATCTGTGAGTTCTTTATAGGGATATCTTTAAGCTGTTTGCCCTTTTGTGGAGGTTAGTTTAATTAACATTTGATAAGGGGATCTGCAAATCCTCATCCTGACACCCACATAATGGCAATGGGTGAAAGTACATGCCTGTGCCCCTCCACGCCCCTACAGCCCAGCTCCATCTGTGTATCTGAGCACGCTATAGAATATCATGTGAGATCCCCTGCACTTGATGGCCCCTGAGGTGCCTGCAGGTTGACATTGAGTCTGTGGAGAAAGGTTTATGCAGGTGATGCCTAGTAAGAACAGAAGGTGCACAATCCTGGGCTTTGAGTAGGGAGCGCCTAGACGTGCACTGTCCATTTTGGGGTGCGAACCCTGAGGAGAAAAGACACTAAGAAGGGCTCCTGGTGGCTAACTGGGTTCAAATTCTTAAAAACAGCCTAGCAGCCATTTCTGCACAGGGGCCTCTTATGCAAATTGCACTCAGCAAAGAAGCCTACACTGAACTGTCTGCAGGCACTGTGTTTCTGCCGTCAGAGCCAGCCCTTATAAAGTTTTTCCTGGAATCCTATTCCCTCATCCAATCAGAGCAGTGCAGTTTTGACCAATCGGAGCAGCTCTATTCTGACCAATCAGGACAATGCCTTCTGGACCAATCAAACGGCGAGGATTCAGAGTCCTCATTTGCATGAGGACAGACCAATCAGAGACCAGGGATGGGGACTTCTCCCTTTTCACCAATGAAGCCTATGTCTCCCTGGCTAAGCTGAGATGGCAGAGATGTCTGGCCAGGGCAGAAGGAAGCTGTCTAGCTGGAGAGGGGTGTGGCCCCAGAGCTGTTCTACAGCTCTGCTAGTTTCACAGCCCTGCTGTATCACAGTTGAGCTGTTTTGCATTGAGTAATGTTTCCTTCATCACCCCCCAAAATGGGGATTCTTGCTGGCACTGAATTGACACCAATGACCATTGGTTGATGAGGGCCACTAGCCACATGTGGCTACTGAACCCTTGATGTGGCTACTCCAAATTGAGATAAGCTGTAATTGTGAAGTACACACTGGGTATCAAAGACTTAGTAAAGAAACACTGTAAATAGATCTCATTAATTTTTTGTACAGGGTACATGCTGAAATGATAATATTTTTTTCAATATTGGTTTTTATATTATTGAGTTAAATTAATTTTACCTGCTTCTTTTTCCTTTTCTTTAATGTGGCTACTAGAAAATTTTAAATGGCATATGCGACTCTCATTTACACCTCATGTTATGTTTCTATTAAACAACACTGGCCTTGCCCTAACCGGTTTGGCTCAGTGGATAGAGCATCGGCCTGCGGACTGAAAGGTCCCAGGTTCGATTCTGGTCAAGGGCATGTACCTTGGTTGTGGGCACATCCCCAATAGGGGGTGTGCAGGAGGCAGCTGATCGATGTTTCTCCCTCATTGATGTTTCTAACTCTCTATCCCTCTCCCTTCCTCTCTGAAAAAAATCAATAAAATATATTTAAAAAACAAAAACAAAAAACACTGGCCTAGAGGAAAAACCAGCTCCCCACATTATGAAAAAGCCCAAACTTATCAGCATCACCACCATCCCTTGCCCTGGTTGGTCTTGCCCACCATGTGCCCAAGAATGGCCCTGTTGGGTAAGGAAGCCTGTGTCAAATGCAATTTCGGCACCTTGTCAGGGGCCCATAGGTGGGTGAAATCAGGATCCGAAGGCCTGATTCCAAATCCCAGCTCTGCCATCCACTTGCTAAACGACCTCAGGAACATCGCCGGCATGCCCTCATCTGTAAAGCTATGAAGGGGATTCCTTCTATAAGTCTCCATTTTTCTGGCTCTGGATTTCTCCTTCCAGAAGTATTTGCATTTTCAAAAGGGAGTCTCTGGGGGGATAATGCTTAATCCAAATTAGGAAATGCCAAATGGCAACACTTCAGGCCCCAGTGGAGGAGAAGATCGGGAGCAGAGGAGGCCCTTCTGGGTCCCTTCAGAGCATAACTCAGACTCTCCCTGAACCTGGGAAACATGTGGGCACTCACAGGGCAGTGATGAGCTTGCACTGAGGTCCGAGGGGGGTCTGCAGTTCCCTCCACCTGTCCCCGCAAGCACATGCCATTGATTTAAGCTGCGTGGACAGGTCATTTCCTGAGGTCATTTGCTCTCCTCTGGCACACACTTGCACATCCACACACAGTGTGACCACTTATGCTGGCATTCACAAACACTGGCTCACAATCAATTTTTGAGAAATCGAATCAATTTTTCTCAGGCAGCATGGGCCACCCACTCCAAGAGGAAAGCATCACTCACCCAGAGTGGAACGGGAAGAGGTCCCCACGGTCCCTCAGGAAGCAGGCGGCATGCAGCCAGGGCACGCATAGGGCCCTGGTCCAAGGACAGCGAGATGAAGTAGCAGAGGCTGCAGAGAAACCAGAGACAAACCAGTAATGAGCTGGCAGGCCCCAAGAGAAGTGTCAAAGCTAATTGCAAACCCCAGCCAAACAATGTGAGGCAATTAGGGCAAAATGAAGAGTCCCAGGAGGGGAAACCCACAGTTATCGCAAAGGGCCAGAGCCACGGTCCGGTCCCGGCTCTGAAAAGTGAAGGCAGGGAAGACATTGATGAGCAAAGGAGAAATGATCTCAACCAGAAAAGGTGTGGGAGAAAGACACAGTGGAGAACAAAGAAATGCCCACATGTGTGTGTCCCCTTCATTTGATGGCATGTGGACAGCCAGACCATTTACAACGCTTTGAATAAAGAGAGAGATAAACTAAGAGAAGTTTCCTTGGAGCAGTTTGCCATCAATCTAAGCTCTATTAAATTCTAAATTTTACCCCCTCCAGAAAGCCTTCTTCCCCAGAAAGATCTTGCTGTGAATTTCCAAAGTAACTTATAGCAGATATCCAGGATTAGAATCTAGGAGAAGAAATCAATTGAACACCTAAAGCCAAAAGCAAGTTAACTAAAAATTGTTTATTTTTTATTCACAAAGAAATCATTCAACTCACTTGTTTTTAAATTAAGAAAAGAAAGCATCTAAATTTGTGAAAGTACTGCCAGACAGAATATATGTCTATTAAAAGAAAAGGAGAGAAAAGGAAACAGAAGTGAAGAAAAAGGAAGAGAATAAAGAAGAGAAATATGTGGAAAAGGGAAAGAGAGAAGTAGGAACAGAGAATAACTATATGAAGGAAGAGCTAGAAAAAAAGGGAAGGTTGTGAGAACCTACTGTAGACTAAGAAAGTTACTTTTAAAATGAACATGCATTCTGCCATGAAGGGTTCTAATATTGTCCACTGAGTCAAGTTGGCCACTAGAGGTGTTGAGATCTATATTCTTGCTGATTTTTTATACTTCTTGTATCACTGAGAGAAGGCAGTTGAAGTCTCCAACTATTATCATGTATCTTTTGTGCCTTCCTCCAGGTCTATCAATTATTGCTTTATATATTTTGAAGCTCTGTTGTTAGGTGCAACATGTTTAGAATTGTTATGGCTTCTGGTGAATTGATCTTTTTATCATTTTTTATTTTTATTTTATTTTTTTTAAATATATTTTATTGATTTTTTACAGAGAGGAAGGGAGAGAGATAGAGAGTCAGAAACATCGATGAGAGAGAAACATCGATCAGCTGCCTCCGGCACATCCCCCACCAGGGGTGTGCCCGCAACCCAGGTACATGCCCTTGACCGGAATTGAACCTGGGACCCTTCAGTCCGCAGGCCGACGCTCTGTCCACTGAGCCAAACCGGTTTCGGCTTTTTATCATTTTTTAATGTTCTTCTTCTCCCTGGTAGTTTTCTTTGTTCTGAAGTCTACATTGATATTAATTTAGCCACTTCAGTCCCTTTTTTAAAAAATGTGGTAAAATATACATAATAAATTTACCATCTTAACTGTTTTTAATTGTTCAGCAGTGGGAAATATACTCATGTTGTTTTGCAACCAATCTCTAGAACTTTTTCTTCTTGCAAAGCCGAAACTCTATAACTATTAAACATCTCACCCAATTCCTTCCCCCTTTAGCCCCTGACAATCACCCTCCTACTTTCTGTTGCTATGATTTTGACTAAAATCATGGCAAGCAAAACTGGAGATAATGTCATATATTGTAATTAAACTATTGCTTTTTTAGCTATATCTCTTTATATTATTTCAATGGATCCTCTAGGAAATATAATATGCACACCCAATTTTTCACAATTGGTTTATAGTTTATAGTTTACCACTTCATGAAAAATACAAAAAAAGCCAAGAATAATCCATTTTACAGTGTATCCAAGTGTAAAAGACCGGATGAAGGACAGTCTGTATTATTTGCTTAATGTTACTGTGGTAATATGTGAGTATACATTTGTGGTAATATGTGAGTATACATTTGAACATGCTTATGGTATTTCTGAAATGATACACAAAAAACCCTTGTGTGTCCTTAATAGTGACAGCCTTGGGCAGAGCACAGATAGGGGAGACGGGGAGGAGGAGAGGAGAGCTATGATTCACTGGAAACCTCCTGGTATCTTTATTTTTTAACCCAGTTTATATATTACCTTTACACCAAATGATTCATAAAAAGGTTTATCATTTGTTTTCTAAAAAGTCCCTTGATATATTAATAATGACACCATGATTATTAATGGCTTTACAATTGCTCAATTCTGAAAATTTTAGAGTTTCCACTCTTAAAAGGATAATCTAAAGCAATGGAAATTACACACATCAGTGATCAGGGAAAACTCTCTCACAGGGTAAAGTGACTTAAAGGTCCCAGAAGCCCTTTGCAGGCTCCCTGTCCATCTTTCTCATTGCAGTGGATTCCACACAGCTGACCTGGGGACTGGTCCTAGCCAATCAGACTCTCCCGTTCCTTTTGTTAGTGCTTAGTGTACAGGTGGGCATGGGCGTCTAGGTCCAGCCAGTGAGGTCTGAGAGCATTCTGCTGGAGCGTGTCTGAAAAGGTTTCCTTACTCTTAAGACAAAGAGCCCCTCAGAGACAGCCCCACGCCTGCCTCTGGATCTCACTGTGTCAGGAGGTGAGGCCTGCAACTGCTGCCAAGATCTGCAGGCAGAATCCCCCCAGCTGCGACCATCCGGCTATGTGACTAATGCGCTCCTTCTCTGTTTGAGCTTTCACCGTGTTCTGTGAATTGCAGCTGACAGCTCTCTAACCCATGTGTCACCATTTTCCCATTATCCGCCTAGGCCCTTCGTCGTGCAGCGCCGGAGCTGAGCTCGCCACCAGGGATACACAGTGAGGGAGGCACGAGCCCTCCCTGCCTTCAAGGAGATCGCGGTGGGACAGCCCGGCTCCGTCCTGCCCTCTGCTCATGTTTGTTTCCCAGGAGCCTCACTCACCCTCGTCTGTGAACCTCCCATTGTGGGAGGTTCCCTTCCTGAACGCACATCCCCTCTGCCTCTGAGACAGCACTTTTCAGATGGTGAGGTACTTGCCCCTTGTTAGCGTGTAAGCTCCTGCCATGGAGCCCAGAGTCAGCCTCGGGCCTGGAGCTTAACTACGGTTGACCAGGCAGCCGCTGCCCACACCCCGAGGGCAGGAAGCACGGACCCCAAGTTCCAATGTGGGGGAGAAGGAAGACATTAGCTATGGTGTAGAGGCCAGAGCAGGGGAAGCAGGCAGGGCCTGAGCTACAGGCCAATAAGGAGACAATGGAAGGTGGAGGGCTTATAGTCAAAGATCAAGAACCGCAGTCCCCCCGCAGGTAGGTCCCTCCTCCTAGCCTGAAGTCCTTGGTTTCTCCTCCTCAAGGTCACTGCACAACCAGAAGCTCACGCAACAGAAACATAAAATTTGGTTTATTCGTCTGGTTTGGCCTTTTCCCTTTCTTTTTATAACCATAAGTCCAATTCAGTAAATCCCTCCTCCCTTCCACCAAGCTCTGCACCTCCCCACCCACCCTCTGCTTTCTGCAGACACGGCTCAGGATGTTACTGGCCCTACCTGCCTCCGTTGTGACCCGTCTTTCTTAGCCAGTCGATCGGTATTAGTTTCCCTGTCACTTCCTCTCTATGGCTTTTCTCAACAGCCCTTTTAAATTGCATGTTCTTTCTATTCTAAGTTCCCAGGTAGCTGAGCCAATATAGATCAGCCCCAGTTCAGATGCAGCTGGAACAGGGGAGGTCCCGAGTGCTGTGACGAGGTATATTGGCCACAGTACTTAATTGCAGACCAATAATAATCTACTCCAACTAGTGTGAAGACAGCAGTATTGCTTCAGGGATAGAAATAGTAGGGATGGCTAAGGAAACCAGACCAGACCAGCAGTTATCAACTGCACGTTGGAATTTCATAGAGAGCTTAACAAATAAAACGCCCTTGTCAGAGCCTTACTCAAACCAATAAATGAGAATTCGTGTGCATATGTACTTATCTCCCAGGAAATTCTATGTATAACCAAGATTCAGGACTATTACTGTAGGCCAGTGGGTGGCAACATTGGCTGCATAGTAGGGTCACCTGGGGAGGTTTTTACATGCTGGTGCCCAGCCCTACCCCTAGAGATAGTGATTTAATGACGTGTGTGGCCTCGGCTTCCAGAGCTTTCAAAGCTCCCCAGGTGGCTGCAATTTTAGCCTGGGCTGAGATCTACCACCGTCTACACCACTACTTTTCAATATTGAATGGGTATGTGAATCACTGGGGGTCAGAGCTGATTGGCTGGCGCCTGGGCATTCTGCTACTGTTCTGTGGACCACAATGGGGGGGTGGGGGCGGTGAGACACTAGGCTGAGCTTCAGGCATTATCTCCTAAGAGAACACCATGGAACTGGGCCACTTGAGGAGCTGCTGCCTCCCTCGAATCAGGAAGCTGCAGTGTCGGACATCTGCCCCAACAGCTGTCAGCAACAGAACCGGACACCTCTGCCCTGCCCCCTGCCCGCTGGCACATGGATATCCACAGCCACCTCTCTGCTCAACAACTCAGTATCAGTTCCAAATCAGAATTTCACCCCAGGTGGATCCAGAGTGGCATCTTCAACCTCCCTGCAGGGGTGCCTGGGAAATGTAGTTCCTAGCTTTTCAGGCTCAGCACACCAGAGGTGTGGAAACAAGTGTTGAGTGAGCCAATTAGCAGTAACCGCCACATGTCAGAAAAGTCTCTCCGTCTACATTATTGGAGGCTGGAATCCTACCATTTGAAAGGAATTTCTCAGGATAAGTACTGTCAGCAAACCCCCAGGTTCTCTTGTGCTAGTGAAGGATTAGAAATGGTGCCACGGGACCAGTTAAGTCACCACGGTACCTTCTTGCAGTGGACTCCGCGCAGGCAGTGAAGACGCTGAGGCAGCTCTCAGTGGATCGATGGTGGCATCTGCAGATATTAAGGGTTAAGGTAAAAGCAGATGCTATTTGTGCCAAGGGGCACAGCACTGTA
>NW_005871544.1:391765-402689 GCF_000147115.1 Myotis lucifugus
TCTTTGCCCCAGTCACATGGAGAGGCCATGGTGCAGCGTGGGGGAGTGTGGAGGGGCCATGGGAAGTATGGAGGGGCTATGGGGAACATGGAGGGGCCATAGAGCAGTGTGGAGGGGCCATGAGGAGCGTGGAGGGGCCATGGGACAGCAGCATGGAGGGGCCATGGGGAGTGTGGAGGGGCCATGGGACAGCAGTGTGGAGGGGCCATGGTGCACACTGAGGCTGTAAAGACCTAGCACGATGTGATGAGTGAGTCCACGGTGCCCTGAAGCAGAGAGGAGGGGGCATCCATTCAATCTGAGGCTCCCAGGAATGTTTTGATAGAAAAGGCATCATTTGAACTGAAACTTGGGGGAGGCATAGGATTGTGTGTGGTGCAAAGAACGTTCCAGACACAGAGAACGCCCTGTGCAGTCAGGGGCTGGGAACAGGCCCAGTACACAGTGCACTCAGAGGAGCAGACAGTGCAGGCGGGCCTGACGCGGGACGAGGCGTGCGTGAGCCTGTGTGATCTCCCTGGGCTCTCCGTGCCTCCGGGTGAGGGTGCCACGGGGCAGTGTGGAGTAGCAGAGATTATCTTCGCGGTGGACCGGGAGGCGGGCGAGCACAGTCTGATTCCCAGCCCTCGAGCAGTTGATCCTTCTGAGCAAATCCAGCTGGAAAATGCTCAGAGGTGGACCCAGCTGTGCTTGATTATTGGTTCACCTACAAACACCTTGAACTGAGGAAAAGGAGAGGAAAGCAGTTCTGCCTCTAAAATACTGTTGTGACATTTCAGGCTCTTTATCTGAAGAAATGGCTTCATGCTTTGAAGGAGGTATGCGCCTTCCCTCCATGGCCTGCAGCCCCCCCTTCCCCCCCAGGGCTGAGTGAAAGCAGAACTCTGCCACCCACCGGAGACGCCTTCTCCTGCACCTTCTCCCCTTCCCCGTCTTGGGACCCCCCTCTGCTACACAGTTGCACAACAGGGTCCAGATAAAAGACACGAAGACACGTGGTTTTCTGAAAGGATCCTTGAAGACATGATTGAAGACAAGACAGGCCCACTTATGCTGGGCCTGGGCCAGCATGGGCCTTAGAAAGGAGATGGGGGATGAGGGGCAAGAGGACGGGAAGCACGGGGGCAGTTAGTGGGAGAGAAGGCCAGATAGGCAGAACTCCAGGGCAGAATGAGAATTTCCAGAGGTGGTGGATCGGTTTCCTGGGGCTGCCGTAACGGTACCACAGACTGGGGGGCCCAAAACAATAGACATCAATTCGCTCCTACTTCTGGCAGCCAGAGTTCTAACAGCAAGAGGTCAACAGGGCCAGGCTCTCTCTGAAGACTCCAGGGCAGGTCCTTCCTGGCCTCTCCCAGCTTCCGGTGGGTGCTGGCTGTCGTCCGTGTTCCTCGACACCTCAGTCTCTGCCTTTGTCATCACATAGCAACCTCCTCGTGTGTCCAAATTTCCCTCTTCTTATGAGGACACCAGCCGCTGGACTGAGGGCCCACCCTAACCCAGTACAGCCTCATCTTAACTTGACTACAGGTACAAAGACTCTATTTCCAGAGAAGGTCACGTTCACAGGTCTCGGAGGTTAGGACTTCAACATCTCTTTTCGGGGACACAATTCAACCCATAACGGGTGGTAAATAAGTTCCCTCTTCTGTGTAAACTGAGGAACTTTTTTTTCCCTTTTTATTGAATGTACTGGGGCAGTGGTCGGCAAACTCATTAGTCAACAGAGCCAAATATCAACAGTACAACGATTGAAATTTCTTTTGAGAGCCAAATTTTTTAAACTTAAACTATATAGGTAGGTACATTGTTATTAACTTAATTAGGGTACTCCTAAGGCTTAGGAAGAGCCACACTCAAGGGGCCAAAGAGCCGCATGTGGCTCGCGAGCCGCAGTTTGCCAACCACGGGACTGGGGTGATGGGTTAAGGAAATTATGCAGGTTTCAGATGCACAATTCCAGCCATCGTCTGTGCACTGCCCTGTGTGCTCACCACCCCCAGGCAAGGCTTGAGGAGACTCTGGGAAGGACGCCTTCTGGGGCTGCCCCATGGTCACTGCACGGCGGCTGCACCAAGTGTCTGCCGTGCCCGGCTTAGACGTGGGTCACAAGGAGGGGGAAGCAGGTAAATTTCATCCAAGGTCCATCCTGTCCCCTTGGAGACTCCTTTAGACTATTCTTATTTTGCTCTCAGATCCCTCCCAAATCCTCACCTCTTCCAGCTCAGCCTGCCTTCCCCAGGACACTGCTCTCCATGTACAATTTTCCTCCTTCTCCCCAACCGCCCTCACCTGTCCTATGTGCCGTTCCCTCAGGCTTAATTGTCTGGCTAATAAACCGATCATCGCCAGTGCCACAGATGGTTTCATGCCTTGCCTCTGCCGATCTGCAATTTACTTTTTTTTAATAGGAGCTTCTTGGAGATACAGTTCCTTTACACAGAGGCGAGACTGAGCCCAGGGGGACTTTAACATGTTCCTTCAATCCCTGAGCATCTGTGAGAAGCAGGGCCTGGTCCTTGGAGTAAGCCAGTTCTTCGGGGATTGGCTCTGAACTTGATGTTGACTGACTGACCCACACAGACCTTGTGGGTGAGACGAGGCAGAGGAAAATCGTTTAACCTACTCATGAAGAGGGAAAAATTCAGTGACCAGGAATTACCAGGCCTGAATTCTAACCCCCAGCTCTGCTCTGCTGCTGTGTGACCAAGGGTGGGCCCTCCTATCTGCAAAACTTATAACTGTTCACATGACCAGCACAGGCCCCTTCTCCTCTCTGGGCCTCAGCCTCTGCCTCCTTTAATGGGGAAATAAACAGAGCCTTGAAAAGGTCTCTTCTGCCTGTGACACTGATTACTGATCTTTGCAAGATGGTTTGACTCAAGTTATATTTTTAAAAATCCAGTCTGTGCTTGAACACTTCAAATATTTGATTACTGTGTCTACAGCACACAACATGGTAATTGTGCAATTAAGAGATAATGTCAGTGCGGTGGCACAGTGTTGACAAGATAATAGGGTTCTGAAGCCACGTAAATGGCAACACAAGGGAACAAATTTAAAGGTGGGGAATCAGAAAAACAAGTGGTGAACGGCCCAAAGAGTCTTTGTGGTTCACGTTGGTCCACTTGCCTCGTGGGCTAGTTTTTATCCTGACGTGTCAGTGCTGGCCCACATCAGCCCCGGGGTCCCTTTGTGTACCCCCCAAGCATGCGGCTCAAGGCCACGAGGGTCATCTGCAGAAGTGTCCTCTCTCTCCACTTGAGACCTTCAGAGACTTAGTCCCATGGCTGGCGGGCCCCAGGGCCTGGAGGTCGCAGGGTTCACACACTCCTAGGGCCCCACCAGGGCCAAGTGAAGAGGCGGGGATGCAGAGTCCGGAAGGATTTTCTCTTGGTAACTTCTGAGCTGGTTCATGGACAGAGGACGGGAGCCCTGGACCCTTTCCCCAGGGTTGTCCCTTTTCCTTACTCTCGAGGAATGCCATACTTACATCCGGTTTCTCAGGGCGAGCAGGAAGGAGCTGGAGGTGAGGGGCAGGCTGTCTTGTGACCTTGAGACCTAGAGGCCACTCCCAGAGCCGATGGAGGGGTCAGGCATGGTGCTGAGGGGGCTGCCTTCGGAGAGGATGGAATGTGGTCCTGAGGGAAGGGTCTTGGCCACAACATCTCTCAGTATTGGGAAAGGGCTGCAAGCCCGTGTGGTTGAGGAGAGGGGAGAACAGGTGAACAGGGAACACTCGCTCATGGGAGGGAAAGAGGTCTGAACGGGCTCCCCCTGGAAGAGGCCTGCTGTGCTGCCAAAGGCACTGGCATGGGAGCTAGGAGAGCTGAGTTCAAGCCGGTGGTTGGCTAGTTGACTGAGTCATCACCAATGTCAGCTCTCCAGGCTCCAGGCTCCTCATGAGGGTGATGCCTGATCCGACATGCCCAGGGCCCTGAAGGAAGGTGAACTCTACTTCCAATTCATTCCGGGGCGACTGGCTGGTCAGGGGGCCAGGTGCCTCATGAAGCTTCTCCCAACTCCAACACCCACAGATCCTGTGCAACTATCGGGTGGAGTCACAGTGATTTCTGACAAACTCCTGCCCGCCGGGGCTATAATGGGACCCTAACTATGGTTATGGGGTCAAGGCCCCCTGACCCAGGAGAGTAATGTCAGGTAGAGGTCCAGTCCCTCAAGTTCCCTGTGGGACACAGAACCCAGGGGTCACAGGGCCACAGGTCCCAAGGAGGCGCAAGGCCTGTCCTCCCCTCTCTCTGTGCCTTTGTACATGCTGTTCCCTCCGCCTGGAACTCGCTTCCCCTCCAACTGAATGCCTTCCAATCTGAACGATTCAGCTAGGGGGACACTGAGGAGGGACGCTTTGCTCGTTCCCCTGAGCAGGATTAATTGCCTTCCTTGTCGCATTGAATTATTTATACTCTGGGTGTTTGTTTTCAGATCTGTCTCCCTGGTTAGACGTCTTGAGGGCAGAAACTGCTTTCCTCACCTCTCTAAATTGGGTGATAAGCATGGAGCCTGCCCAGAGTCTGCTCAGTAAACTGTTCAATGAAAGGAAGGAAAGATAAGGAGTGGAAGGAAGGAGCAAGGGAAGGGGCAGGGAGGGAGACAACAATAAAAGAAGGAAGGGAATGCCATCATTTGCCTGTTTGTTCCTAGGGATGCGGTTTTAAATAGTTGCAATCGTATGTAATCCAATTTTTTGTCCTGTTTTTTTTCATTGCATATTAATCTGTAAGCACTTTCTTGTTGCTACACAATCCTCCTAATTATCGCTTTAATGGCTGCTTAATGTCCCCATCAGGTTAATGTGCCATAATTTACTTACCAGGTCCCTCTTTAGAACATAACCTTTTAAAAACATTAGACAGAACCCTTGACGAGGTTTTAAAATAGACGGGGAAGTGGTTTCTTGGCAACGCGTGTGGCATTTCTGGGGCTCACGTGCTCAGGAAACGAGGAGCCCTGGCCTGCTCGGGGTTTGGAGCCGCAGGGGTGGGAGCCGGGCCTGGGTCTGAGTGGCAATGAGAGCCAGGAAGGAGAAGGCAGAGGGGGTTCTGCTCCAGCCCCCACTCTCCCTCAGGCTGCCTGCTGTGCTTTTGATGAGGGAGAAGCAGTCACTGCTTGGGAAATAATAAAAATAATAATAGCTAACGTAGATTGAGCTCTGCCTAAGAACTTTATACAGTCTGAGAAAGACAAATATCACATGATCTCACTTATTTGTGGAATCTAATGAACAAAATGAACTGAGCAACAAAAATAAGACCTGAAGCATGGAAGAGACTGACATACCTCCATGTGTGTGTGTTGGGGTGTGGGGGGGGGGGGCGACGAGGAGAGAGAAACCAAAGAACTTATATACATATTAGAGGCCCGATGCACTAAATCTGTGCAAGAGTAGGCCTTCCTTACCCCCCCCAACCCCTCGCTGCCGGCACCAGCTTCCCTCTGGCACCCAGGACCTGGGCTTCTCTCGCAGCCCCAGCTTCGTCCAGAAGGTCTCTGGAAGGACATCCGATCTAATTAGCATATTATGCTTTTATTATTATAGATATGCATAGCCCATGGACATGGACAATAGGTTGGTGAAGACCTGGGGGTAGGGGCTGGGAAGAAGGGGGGAAGGGGGAGGAATGAGAGATATCTGTAATTCTGTCAACAATAAAAATATTTTTAAAATAAAATAAAATAAAATAAAAACGTTATAACATGTATCTCATTTAATTCTTACAACCAGCCAATAAAGTAGGTACTGTTATTTTATTACCCATTTCACAGCTAAAGAAACTGAGGCCCAGAGGTCAAACAGCTTGTGGTGGTGGTCTTGATCCCAGACAGCCTGGCTTGAGTCCCTTCTAGTCCTGAGTTCCCTTCCCCTCTGCGGTGGGTTCTGTCCCTCAGTGATTCCAGTTCCCCGAGGCCCCTACACAGCTCGCTCAGGCTCGTCCTTACCAGTTGCATCTGGAGACCAGTGACGTCAGCACTTTTAGCAGTGACCTGGACAGGGTGTAGGAGATTACTGGGCCCACTGTCTGTGGCTCCGGCAGCTTAGGGACAGGGGTCATGTGCTGGCGGCCGGTAGCGACTCTGGCATCCAGGACACGGCAACTAGAGCAGGAACATCGAGATCTAGGTTTGCAGGCTGAGCTCCGGTATGTACAGCTACAGGGCCTTGGGCCGCTTCTGGCTCTCACGGACCCAACTGCCTCGTTTGTAAAACGGAGATCATGTGACTTAGCTCCCAGGCTTGTTGTGAGGATGACAGATGATGATGTGTGACATAGGCAGTGCTCAGTGATGGGTAGCTGTTTCTCTCATCCAGCAGACCAGATAGGAGCCAGCTCTAATACGATCAATTCCTTGGGGCTAGAAGCAAGCCCTCCACTTGTATCCACGGAAGACAAATGTAAACACCAAGGGGAAACGTAAGGGTTTCATTTTCCATCAACTCCCAGAGGCATGGCTAGCAGGATGAGGATGATGATGGTGATGGTGATAATAATACTGGCATTCATTGAACATTTACTGTGTGCCATTTACTGTGTGCCAGGCACTGTGCTATGCACTGGGCATGTACGAACTCATTCCGTCTTCACGCATCCCTGTGAGGTACAGTTTTTAGTGAGGAAACTGAGGAGCAGCAAGGATTTTGTGGCTGGCTGTGATGTTCCCACAGTCTTGGCTGGTGGACATTGGTAGTGTATCTAGCACAAGCCCACTCTGCCCCAGCAACTGATGGATGTTTCTCTCTTACATGGATGTCTCTCTCTCTCTCTCTCTCTCTCTCTCTCTCTCTCTCTCTCTCTCTCTCTTCAATAAATATATCCTCAAGTGGGGATTAAAAAAAGAATAAGCACAGTGAGTCCCTCTCTGGAGGAACCCAAAATATGTCCAGTAAAGTCTCTGGGAGGCTCAGAGTTGCCCCATCAGAGGAGAGGGCGTGTGAGGAGGGGCTGACCGAACCTCCTCCAGCACCAGGGCTCTGTTTTTGCTGCTGGTGCCTGAGCCTTACCCGTTCTAAAAGCCCACACCTTGCTCAGCACAGAACAGGCATGCAAAGTTCGTTGAATGAATGAATGTGAAGGGAAAGAGTCTGTGAGATCCCAAGGAGTAGCGTTGTACCGTGTGTGGTAGCTACAGGGAGAGACCTCAACTCCTTATTAGGGGGCGTGCCTGCTGGAGTGTCCAAAGATGGGTTGCTTCAGTTGATTGGTAGAGAATCTGTTGTTACTGGGATGATTCCAGGAGAGAGAGGAGCAACCACCCAACCAGCAGGCTGGCCACAAACAGAAGGGTCCCTCCCAGCTCTGGAGTTCTGGGATTCGTGACTCCACTGATGTCCTCTTAAAATTCTCTTCTTCTTCTCATTCCCCACTGAGGCGATAATAGAGAATCAGCTGTGTGTCTAATAGGGAACTCTTAAAGACCGATAATGCCTGAGCTGGATCCAGAGTAAAACACCTTTAAACTTGGCATTATCCCCGAAGTACACCTCATATTGGGGCCACAATGGCCTTGAACAATGTGTTAAGACCTGAAGACTTCACTGGAGGGAACAGGTGACCCTGGGGCGCCACAGCAGAGCTCAGTGTAGGAGGATGACTGCAAGGAGAGACCTCTGACCCACAAA
Organism: Myotis lucifugus; assembly: GCF_000147115.1. NCBI lineage: Eukaryota > Metazoa > Chordata > Mammalia > Chiroptera > Vespertilionidae > Myotis > Myotis lucifugus. The sequence continues at coordinate 399,402 of NW_005871544.1, forward strand.
CCCACCTGGCCATCGGGGTCTGCACGGACACCCTCAGTCACCAGCCACTCAGGAAACAGCACAGTCCTGCCCAGGTCCCTCCTTCCCTCGCACCGGGAGCTGGCACCCTGATCTCAGCACCACTGAGGCCGAGCCATTCGTGCTGGCTTCTGACCTCACATGGAAGCCAGGGGGAACCCAAGGGTATGTTGCCCTGCGCCAGAAGCTCACCTTGCCAGACAGGGAGCAGGAAAAGGCAGGACAGGATGCTGAGCAGGGCACAGAGATTGGACAGGCCAGAGAGGGGCTGGAGGAGCCAGGGCTGCGGGGGACCCAGGCCCCTGGGCAGGGCCAGGACCCCAGGCTGCAGCAGGGCAGAGACATTGTGGCCTGGACAGCGAAGGCCACTTCCAGGTGGGGTCTGAGGGCGGCAGGGCCAGCAGCAGAGCCATGGCCAGCAGTGCGACTCGCACCCCCCAGACGGAGGGAATGCGTAAAGACTTGCTGCCCAGCCTGAGCTGTTAGAGAAAGGCTAAGAAAGGCCATAGAGAGGGACCCAGCATAGGAGGGAGAGAGGAGACAGCACAGATGAAGAGAAAACCCAGCCAGCCAACCCCGAGCCCCATGGACCCACCAGGGAACTGGATGACATGCAGGCGACCGAGTCTTAAAGGGAGCCCTGTAGAGGCTGGACCAGAAGAGAAGTCAGGAGTCCTCCAACCCAGCCCTCATCTTGCTGAGGCTGTGAGACCCTGCGGGACGGATGGGGGAACTGATGTTCCCGGGCCAGGGGAGGCATGCCATCCTCTTACCGTTAGGGAAGAAAACCCTCTCCCTCCCTAATCAGGTCCAATGTTCAGGAACATGCGGGCCACTCGCCTGCGTGGCTGAGCGCCCTGCAGCTGCAGCCTCGGGGAGGAGCGGTGCCCGCAGCTTCGGGCGGGCCCGGCGCCATTCACAGCAGCCCCAGCAACAGCTGGGAAAGGCGCTTCTCCAGCTCCTTCTCTCTGGGTCCATCACAAAGCATCTCTTGAAACGCTCCAGGAGTCAGGCCGCAATGTATCAGACGTTTGGGGCAAATAAGTCAACCGAGTGGAAAGATTTGCCATAACCCCTGAGAGTTATAATAGCACCGGCAGTGGCCTTTCAGATACAACAGCACAAACCTGAAGTTTTATAAAGCAAACACACAGGGAGGCATCGTATCCAGACTTCACAGACTGGAAGGCCTGGGTGCCTCGAACGCTCAGCTTCTCCTCACGGACTTCCTCACCCTTAGACTCTGCTGCCCGTGAGACAACCCACCTCCCTGCCTCCCTCCCCCTGGACTGCAGGCTCCGCCAGGGCAGGGGTGGCTGCTGACTTTCAACGCTGACCCCAGCAGCGAGCTTAGTCCCTGACAGGGGTGCACTTATTAACTAATTTTTGAATAAATCAATGAGAGGATGAAGTTTCTCTAAAGTCAGTAGGAACCATGACAGTAATGGCTAACATTTGAATTGGTGGAAAACTGTTCAGTGCACTCAGCTATGTGTATTTCTCAAGCTCTTGCTCACAGCTATAGCACAAATGTTAGTGAATATATAGTAGTTTTTGTTAATCCTCCTCACCCGAGGATATACTTTTCCATAGATTTTTTTTTACAGAGTAGAAGGGGGAGGGGGACAGAGAGAGAGAGAGAGAGAGAGAGAGAGAGAGAGACATCAATGTGAGAGAGACACATCAATTGGTTGCCTCCTGCAAGTGCCCCAACCTGGACCAGGGATCAAACCTGCAACCCAGGTATGTGCCTTGACTGGGGATCGAACCCACACCCTTCCTACATGGGCCCATGCTCTAACCACTGAGACACTGGCCAGGGCTGGGTAATATTTTTTAACCCAAGAGCTGATGTCTATAGAAAAGGTGTAATAGCCCATAATCACGTGCTATCGGACCTGAGGTGCCGCTAACCCTGCTGTGAATCCCAGTGTTTGGGCCAGCTGAGCCCAACTCAGGCCTACAGGCCTGGTGCCCAAGACGCGTGGCAGCAAACGTCAAACCAACATCGTCGTGCCTTCCAGGGACAGGAAGACCCGTCCAGGTTTTGGGAGCAGCGCCAGCCCCAGGGGAGGCCGGCCTTAGATGAAATAAGGACCCACTCCCAGGAGAGGGACCTGGCCATGAGCGTGTTCACTGCTGTCGCATCTGAGAACCGGCCCAGCCTCCGCCCGCAGGGACCGCGGCCGAAGAACCGCAGCAACAAACAGGAAGTCCTCTCCATCCAAGTGAAGACCCATCAGGGGCATTGCCCCTTTCTCTTTCTAGAAAGGACCTCTTCCTAAAGAACTGTGAGGGAACCAGGATTTCCCTGGGAGTGGGCAGCAGCGGCTCCCAGCCACCGAAAGACTAACGATACACATTCATCTCACTCCCTGACCCTCCTGACGGAGTCAACTCAGTTACTTACTACTCTAATACCCCGAATCCCTTGCTTAGAGAGTCTCATTTGTTTCTATAAAGGGAAGATGAAAGCCACGCAGGCGGCTTCATGAGAAATGGCTCGAGTTCATGAGTTAGATGTGAAGCAGGACCCCCCCGGCCAGTGCTCCCTCCTCAAACAAGTTAGAACCGGCACAGCCCAGGAAAGGGAGCTTCCCTGGCTCCTCACCCAGACTGCGCCCACAGCGCGGCCCTTCGCCCTTCCTCCCTCCTTCCTCACTGTGTCCAAGGAAAAGTAAGCCCCCGGAGCCCAGCCAGGGACACAGGTGTCCTGTGTCACATACCGCCCCCTCTCCGCCCCCACAGAGGGTGTTGTAGGGTGAGAATTAAGGCTGTGCCCAGGGAGACAGGCCACTGGACTGGGCCTGCCAGCACCAACCCTCACCAGGGATGGACCCGCAGCCAATTATTTAACCTCTCAGAGCTCCGTCTATAAATTGGGAATAAAAATAGCTGCAACCTCACACGGTTCCTGTGGTGATCAAAAGACACAATCCTTATTAATCCCCAGTAACTGTCAGCTATTCTTATTCCCAAAAGCCCCGGCCCAAACCCAATCCTTTCTGTTTCCGAGCATGCCGATATGTTTGCTGCTTCTCTGCCTCCCGCCCCACCGGTTCCCACCGGAACACTCTCCTCTGTCCCCTTCACAGAGCTGGCCACATGCTTCCCGTGCCAGGAAGCCCAGCGGTTTTCCCAGATGGAGTGCGCCTCCCTCCTCAGAACCCCCTGGGCATTGTGTCTCCCTTCTGCGGTCCGGAGAGCCTGGCTCCATAGCCAGCCAGCCTGCCTTGCAGTTCCCACTCCACCTCTGCCCCACACAGGGGG
>NW_005871544.1:402789-419083 GCF_000147115.1 Myotis lucifugus
GTGGTTGTGAGATCAGGGTAGCCAGCTCCCGGTGCGAGGGAAGGAGGGACTTGGGCTAGGACTGTGCTGTTTCCTGAGTGGCTGGTGACTGAGGGTGTCCGTGCAGACCCCGGATGGCCAGGTGGGTTTGTGGGTCAGAGGTCTCTTCCTGCCCAGTCATCCTCCTACACTGAGCTCTGCTGTGGCGCCCCAGGGTCACCTGTTCCCTCCAGTGAAGTCTTCAGGTCTTAACACATTGATCAAGGCCATTGTGGCCCCAATATGAGGTGTACTTCGGGGATAATGCCAAGTTTAAAGGTGTTTTACTCTGGATCCAGCTCAGGCAATATCAGTCTTTAAGAGTTCCCTATTAGACACACAGTTGATTCGCTATTATCGCCTCAGTGGGGAATGAGAAGAAGAAGAGAAACTGCGGCTTGCGAGCCACATGCGGCTCTTTGGCCCCTTGAGTGCGGCTCTTCCACAAAATACCGGCTCGTCCACAAAATACTGACTTCTGCACATGGGCCAGAAAGTTTCAATCGCACTGTACATGCGCGCCCGCACGTGGTATTTTGTGGAAGAGCCACACTCAGGGGACCAAAGAGCCACATGTGGCTCGCGAGCCGCGATTTGCCGACCACGGACCTAAGTGTTTGCTACTGTTGTCATCACTGCCATGGCTTTGCATCTCAGATGCGGCGTCTCAAGGACAGCAGGGTATCTATGCTGGTCCCGAGTGAAGTCTTGCAGATCTTACGAAGGTGACCATACATCCAGGTGTGCCCAGGGCCCCAGCATGGATATTATAGTGACCTCTCTCACCCTAAAAAGCAAGACAGTGGCTGCTAAGTAATCCTCCCTAACTATTAGCCACTTGGTAAGTGTGTTGAATAAAGAGAAGCATGAATGAGGCTTGTTGATCGGGTCCTGTGGCTCGGTTACTCCCCTTCCTCCAAGCACAGGGCCCACTAAGAGTGCTCCTTCACACTCCCCTGCCCGGGACCTGCAGGCCCCCTGAATCCTTAACCAATCCCAGTGGAGGGAAATGCTCCACCCCATCAATGCATCCTCACTAGTCCCTCCTCTGCGCCCCTCACCCTCTTATAACCCACACACTGACAAGCCCATGCAAACTCGTTCACACTGAGTTAATAATACACGATAAAGGTTTCATGTGATGGGTGAAAAGCGTCTTTAGTTTAACATGAAACACTGCTTTCATCCCCAAAGATGAATCTCTGGCATCAGAGGCGGGCTGCTACAGTCTTGACCATTCGCCAGGGAAGCCACATAAACCTCCATAAAACATGCTTTTAAAGAATTTGTACTTCTTTTCCGAGACAGAGTGTAGAGGCCCATCCCCTGCATCCCTGGGCCCCTTCCTGGCCTCACCCCGGAGGGGGGGGATCATTTAGCCCAGCGATTTCCAACCTTCTTCATCTCCTGGCACATAAACTAATTACTAAGATCTGCGGCACACCAAAAAATATATTTTTTGCTGATCTGACAAAAAATAAGTATAATTTTGATTCATTCACACCAGACAGCTATTGTTGTATTAGCTATTGTCCTTTTTTTCAATTTGACAATCTAAGGGAAAAGAGGTCAGTTCCCCTGACCAACTAGTCAGGTATTGCGTGTTGTGAAAATTCTTGCAGCCGTCTGTTGGAAACTGCTGATTTAGCCTGAAGACACATGACATATGAGCACGTGTGCCGTGTTCAGGGACTCCACTCTGAAAAGCGTGATGGTGACTCAGGGAAAAAGGAGTGCATTCAAGGGCCAGCATCTGGACCCTGAGATAGTGACTGAAAAAGATCTCACAGGGGTGGGGGCTTCTGAGTGCCCACCTGGTGATGGAAAGTGACATGGGGGAAGGTTAAGGCCTGTTTCACCGTGACCAGACCCCAGAGGTAATTCTCACCAGCCAGAACTACGAGGGATTTCCAGGCTCTAATGGCAGACTTAAATGCACACATGCACTTCTTTAGCAAACTTTATTTGAGTGCCTACTAGGCACAAAGCACTGGGTAGGGCTTTAGGGTGGAAGAGGGTGATGGACATGAGTGTAGCAAAAAAATATGGTCCTTTTTCTTCAACGTCCTTATAAATAAGCTGCGTAGGTAGACTAGAAGCAAGTAAAACAAGGTCTGTTGTTGTTACCCATGGAATCAGCATGAAGCTAGCCAGCACCTACGTGAAAGGCTAGAAGTGACTTAGGTACTGTCCCAGAGTTCTCAGTGCTGGAAGGAAGTGGGGTCCCCCTGATTTGGGAAGCAGGAGAGCAGGCCCCATTCTAAAAACAAGGCCAAGCAGAGTGTGGTCCAGGGTTGACTGTAGCCAGTTCTCCTAGGAAAGTAAGCGAGAGGCTTTGAGGATTAAATCTACCATCAGTTTCAGAGAGGCAAGCCCTGTTCCAGAACTAACAGAGCAATTCCCTGCAAGGCCACAGAAACACACACGACCCGGCAACTTTCAAAGCATGTAATTTCTCCAATTAAACATTTATGCCTGTGATAGCCCTATAAGGTTCATGTATTAGTAACCCAAAAGGTTTCTACTTCCTAGGCTCTCAGGGTTTTTAATCTTTCTGCCCAGATACATCTGCCCTTATAATTATATCATCCAAAGCATAACATCTGATACAATTATATGGCATTTACTTAACTCTGTTTCCACTGTGTGGTGTATCTACTGCTCAGAGTTTACATAAGGGGCTTGGAGGTGGCATCCAGCTTGTAATGAAGCCCCTTCCTTCCTTTCACTTATAAACTCCTTAAGCCCCATTCAAGCCATTGTGTGCATGGAACTTTCCTTGACCAGCCCAGTACACAAGGATCCCCCAGGGTCCTACCGCACATCACTCACTGGACACCTGCCTCATCTTGTCTTGGCAGCCAACCTTGTCTTGCACCTGGTAGAGTCTGAACTCTTAGAGGGGAAGAACCAGATCTTCTATTTCTGTTGATCACTGTGGCATCTGGCATCAGGCTTGGCACCTGATAGGTCTTTGACCCACAGTAGATGGATGCTGATCCCCTAGGGCTGGGATGGCAGCCAGGCACCTTCGCAAGGGCACAAGTTTCACAAGCTGAGTGCTCTTCTCTGACAGCCCAACCCAATCGCATCTGTGGGCAAAGAATAGCCTTTGGGTGAACGACTTAGGAACTTCCAGGTGACAGAAGACCTGATGCAGATGGCATAAACACAATACAACATATTCACTCCAATGACCACAAACACCAGGGCTAGTCTGGCTTTAGGTGCATTTGGATTCAGAACTCCAGCTGTGTCATTCAAGCAAGGTTTTCTCCATCTCTCAACCCCATCTCCCCACATTTTGGCTTTGCTTCTAGTCTCCTCCTGGTGGCAAGATGGCCGTGGTGGCAGCTTCAGACCTAATGATGTCTCAGCCAAACAAAAAGAATGGCACCATCTACCCTAGAGTGTCTCGTGGTACCTTGTCAGCTCTGATTTGCTCACATGCCAATCCTTAGGCCAGTTACCAGGGCCATGGGAATGCGTGTGCCAAGTGGCTTAAACCTAGATTATATGCTTCATGTCTATTGCCCAGGAATCTGTGTTTTTGACCATCTGTACATAAAGTTTGACAACCATTGGTCTAGGTTCTGGCCACATGACTAGGTACCCAAGAGAATAAGAGCAGAAGCTATTTGGAGGTGAAATTTCAACTTTGGAAAAGAACTTAAGCATCACTTAATCCAGACCTAATCACATTTGATCCCCAAGCCCCTTCCCTCACCAAGTGGTAATCCAAGCACCACATTGTTATGTCCCCTGTCAGAGTGGTCCTCTCTCCTCAAAGCAGCCCAGCCATATCCTACGCTCTGGATGCTTCAGATATATTAATCTATTAAGCAGAAATCCATCTCTTTGTAAGTTTCCTTCACCAGTTCTGGGTGTGTCTTTTAGAATGATACAAAACATTTCTATTCCTGTTCCAAAAGGCATCTTGTGCACAGCACTTGAAGGCAGTTTCACAGCCTCCTGGACAAAGAGCCCCGGCTCTGGCAGTCCTATTTCAGGTCCTGTGAAATCTTACCCCCTCACCCTCCTGGTCGCCCTCCCTCCTGATGGTACCTCTGGTTGGTCTCTGTTTCTTCCTCTTCAAATGTGGTGCTGAGAACACAACACTCCAATAATGAGTTTATGAGAGAAAAACAGAACCATTGTCTCATTCTAGACATTATATTTCCATCACCATTCTCTTAGTATTGCTGTAGCTTTTATAGCAAACACCTCTCTCTCAGTGAGATTTCTCCTAACTCCCCTCCCCCGCCAGCCTGGCCCCATGCAGCTACTGAGCCACATCTCTGCCATCATAGCCCCGGTGGAGTTTGGTTTATGAACTCAAGTTTAGGACCTTAGAGATAATAAGAGATTTTCAGACAGGAGGAATGAGCTGAACAATTCTATTACTGCTGCCTAGACATTAACCATTGTAACCTTTTAAATAACATCCCCCGATTTAAACAATAAAATTCAGCAAATATCAAGCACTTACCATGTACCAATATTGAGACTATGAAGATGAATAAAGGGGAAAAATGGCTTGTTTTGGTGGGTCTCACATTCCGGCCGAGGAAATGGAACTCAACAACCAACTCTAGCAACAGGTGGCAGATGCCCTGGTAATGGCATGTCCACCATGTCCTCTCTCTCCTGGGGACTGTGGGACTTCACCAAGAGCTGACACCAGAGCTGGGTGTGGAAAGGCAGGTCTAAAGGAGAAGCAGGCCCTCAGGCAGCAGGAGCAGCATAAGAAGTCCTGGGAGCATAAATGTGTTGCATGTTCTGGGAACTGGGCTGTCCTGGGACGTTAGAGTCTGGGAGTGGGGAGGGAAGGAGGCTGGAAGGCTAGGTTCCAGCTAGACTGTGAGGGCCTGGAAGGCCATACCAACTCTGAATTTTATCCCGTGATCTCTGGGAAGATCCTTGAAGAGAAATTGACAAATGTAGACACTGGAAGCATGGAGACCAGATAGAGGTTACTATAGCTAACCGAGGAGTGGTTTCTAGAATATACAAATACATATACATTTCTTGCAGATCAACAACAAAAAACAGAATAGGAAAATAGGCAAAGATATCTGAACAGGCAACTTGCAAACTGGAAAACTTAATAAATAAATGTAAAGACAGCAACCTCATTAGCAATCAGGGAAATTAAAATCAGGACCACAAGGTGTTACCATTGCATAATCGTCATATTGGCAACATTTTAAAGTCTGACGATACCAAGCACGAATGAAACACACGCTGGGGATGAGAGTATGAATTATAGGACTGCACTGGAAAGCAGTTGGTCCGCATCTAATAAACGTGCAGGGAGCACATCGCTGCATCCAGCACTCCACTTCCCAGTATCGGTAATGGGCCAGGAAGCATTCTTACATGGGTTCAGAGATGTAGACGAAGATGTTCATTACAGCATTGTTTAATAACAGCAACATAACGTACCAAAATTATGGCTGTGAAGGGCTGAACTGCGTCCTCCCCAAAGTACCTACGTTGAAGTCCTAACCCTCCCGTACATCAGAATGTGACTGAACTTGGAGATAGGTCTTTAAAGATGTAATTAACTTACAATGAGGCCAATATGGTGGGACCTAACAAATTATGGCTGACATCCTCATAACAAGAGGAGATCAGGACACAGATAGGCACAAAAGGAAGGCCATGTGAAGACATAGGGAGAAGACGGCCATCTGGAAGCCAAGAACAGAGGCCTCAGAAGATACCAATGCTGCTGACACCTTGATATTAGACATGTAATCACCAGACCTGCTGGGAAATAAATTCCCACTATTTAAGCTCACTCATTGAGCCCTTGTGTTCACCTACTTTAAGGTACTTTATTCTGAAAGCCCTAGCAAACTAATACAATGGACTTTAATGGGGGCATGAAATTAAAAATTCAGTGGGAAGAAGTATCTAGATCAACATGTATTGATATGGCTACAGCTTGATAGCATAATGTTGAGTGAAACATTGCAAAAAAAGTATACTCAATATGACAGCAATTATATCACATGTCTGAGAAGACAGATGACACAAAAGGATGGAGATGGGATTGCAGGGAGGTGGAAAGAGGCCTCAACTGTAGGATTATATGTAAAATGTTAGTGTGCATAATGCAATTATATATAATGTATATAAGGTAATTATATAATGTATGTGTTGTGTTTAGATAATGTGATTCTACTAGTATATAATGCATGTATTATATGTATATAATGTATACATATATAATGTATATTATCATGTGTAGCATATAATATACATGCATAACAAAATAGAATGTAAACATGTGTTAAATTGTGGTGGTAGCACATATTATGTTTTTCTCTATATTTTATTGTATTTTAAAATATTCTCATAATTTTTAAAAAATTGTCTGAAAAGGTGAGCGTAGGTGTCTGGGAGAGAAAGAATAAAGACCTGAACTAACGCCCTAACCGGTTTGACTCAGTGGATAGAGCATCGGCCTGCAGACTCAAGGTCCCAGGTTCGATTCTGGTCAAGGGCATGTACCTTGGTTGCAGGCACATCCCCAGTGGGGAGTGTGCAGGAGGCAGCTGATTGATGTTTCTCTCTCATCGATGTTTCTAACTCTCTATCCTTCTCCCTTTCTCTCTGTAAAAAAGCAATAAAATATATTTGGGAAAAAAAAAAAAAAGCCCTGAACTAAGGCAGCAGCTCCCAGAGAAACTCACTGATATCACACTTTAAGGGATTTCCCCCTCTTTTCTTGTTACATATTCCTTTTCTTCTAGGCCATGGTGTAGTTCTCTTGTTCCAACATCGCTGTACTAGCAGCTTTCTTCCCAGCACAAGTCCTGGAGCTTCAGTGCCATGAGACTTGGTTCGTGTTCTCCTTTTAAGTTCCTCCAGTTCAGAAAAATGGAAACCTTTTCTGGGTGCTTCTAGCTACAGCCTTTGCCCAGGTGGCCCTGCCTTTAATAGTACACAGCACGCCCTCGGAGTGTCAGGTTGCTAGGGCTGCCGTCATACAGTAACACACAGACCATGCCCTCGGCATTGATTTAGACATGTACGCATCCGTTTTGCTCAGCATGGCCAGGGTGCAAGGCCCGGGGACACACGCGAAAGGGCACGGGTGCCTTCTGGTTCCACTGTGGCCTCTGCCACATCCCTTTCACAGATCAGCTGCCTATTTCTGAGACTGTTCTCTCTCCAGTGAAGCCAGAAGTTGGACTAGATCTCGGTCCTCTGCTCCTCTCCCCCTTGGGTGGTGGGAGCATCCTAGGTCTCACTCAGGCCCGGCTGCCCAGCCAGGCCAGGCCCTCCCTCTGCGAGTTGTTTATAAACTTGTTAAATATTTACCTTGTCCTGAAGAGCAGCAGATGCTCACTTTTGAATCTTAGCATATCCATCAACACCTGCGACAGAGGCACTGAGAGATTCACACCAGGAAACTGACCTGGCCTCTACTTGTGTACACTCGTTTATGGCCACCGAGGCTGTGAGATTTACTTGCAAGCAGAGTGCTCTGGCTCAATGTAGGTTTCTATTTGGTTCCAGCTGGAAAATTATAACCACTAAAATCCCACATCAAGCAGACAGTCAGCATCTTGGGCTCAGTGTCTGGGGCTAAAGTGGGATATGTCAGAGGTAATCAACCAAGCGATCCATCAGTGTTTGCTGATTTCTTGTCCTGTGCCATCAGCTAACTTGTGAACTTGGCAGAATGTGTCTTCTGGGCCCCTTCTCTCCATGCCTCCAGCTTCTGCACCCTCTGGGCCTCCTGCCTGTTGCCATACCTGGGACCCCCTTCCCACTTCTTCACCTGATCCAAAGTCTGTCTCAGGCAAGGATCTATCTCAGTCATTGAGCCCTTGAACTCAGCCCTGCTCAACGGACAGCTTTGTCCCTTCCTAGGGGCCTTTTAGGCATCAGGGGATAAGCAGGTGGCATATGTCCATCCTTAATCTGACATCTCTCCTCCACTTGCCACCCCGTGGCTCCCTATCCATCATGCAGTGGAAATGAATCCTCGCATGGCCACTGACGAGCTTATGATCAATGTCCAAGGCAGCCCGCTCAGCTCTGAGCCTCAGTGTTCTCAGCCGGAAAGTGGGGAAACGGTGCCCGCCTCCCCGGATGTTCCTCTAGGTCAGTGGTTCTCAACCTTCTGGCTCTTTAAATACAGTTCCTCATGTTGTGACCCAACCATAAAATTATTTTCGTTGCTACTTCATAACTGTAATGTTACTACTGTTATGAATCGTAATGTAAATATCTGATATGCAGGATGGTCTTAGGCAACCCCTGTGAAAGGGTTGTTCGACCGCCAAAGGGGTCGCTACTCACAGGTTGAGAACCACTGCTCTAGGTTGATGCATTCACGTATCTCAAGCCCCTGGCACATGGGAAGTTCTCAGTAGCAGTGACTAATTTTACAGTCATGGGAGTAGAGGAAAGCAGGAGGCCTCCCCAGGGTATCCAGCTCACACCTCACTGAGCACTGGTCATGCCTTGGGAATTTCAAAGGAAGAATCCCTGGTTTGTGATCTTGAGGGCTTCGGTTCCATGGGGAGTTAATGCCACAGTAGGAACTATGACCAGTGACTGACATACAGGGGCACTGACAGGAAGCTGACCCTGAGGGTCACAGGTCTAGAGATGCAGACTCCAGTTTGAGAGGACTAGCTGTGGAATCCATCCCAGACTGGGATCTGAGACTGGGAGGTTCCAATCCCAGCTCTTCATCTAACCCAGCCGTGGGCAAACTACGGCCCGCGGGCCGGATCTGGCCCGTTTGAAATGAATAAAACTAAAAAAAAAAAGACGGTACCCTTTTATGTAATGATGTTTACTTTGAATTTATATTAGTTCACACAAACACTCCATCCATGCTTTTGTTCCGGGCCTCCGGTCCAGTTTAAGAACCCATTGTGGTCCTCGAGTCAAAAAGTTTGCCCAGCCCTGAAACCAGAGAGTCTGGGAGCCTCTGTTTTTTCATCTACAAAATGAGAGCGTTGGATTAGATTAACCTCTCAGGTCCATTTCTGGTCTTACATCTAAATGTTTTTCTCTCACTCCAAACCAATGCCAGCCTGCCTGCCTTGCTTGTTTCTGTGATCATTTTTAAAGCAATAAACACAACAAAGATTCCTGTCCACATGGGCTGTACATTTCAGGGGGTAGACAATAAAGACAAGCAAAATGTATGGGATGTCAGGTGGTTAGAAGGGTTCTGAGGGAAATGTAGGCAGAGGATAGATAGCAGACGAGGGGTAGTAGGATATGCAGTTTGAACTAGGGGAGGCTTCCCCAAGAGGCAACAAATGAGCCAAGACTGGGGGCAGAGGTTCTGGGACCTTAGGTCAGACCCAGTGGAGGAAAGGGCCTCAGAAGCGTGGCCAGCTCGCCTGCGGTAGCCAGAGGCAGGCAAAGGCCAGAGGTGTGAACCAGTTACAAAGGAGAGGTTGGGGGAGGGGAGAAGGTGTGAACCAGTTACAAAGGAGAGGAGGAGCAGGCATGGACAAGAGAAATGAGTCATTCCCTTAGGCACCATGAGAAACGGGTTTGCATGTTCTCACTGGCGCACAGTGGGGCATTCAGACATTCATTTGGCAAAATGTGAGTGAGTGCTCTGGGCCGGCAGCATGCTAGGCAGTGCCAGATGAAGAGCCCTTAAGGAGGGTCACCCTACGTTCCCACTGGCCCAGGATTACCCTTGACACAAAGATTTGAATGACAGTAGTTGACTTGGGAGGTGACAGTGGCAGGTGGGAAATGACACAGGAAGGGGTCAATCCAGGGTCTATAATGAGGAGGTTCCCACTGTGGGCAATGGGGAGACTGTGCAGAACACATCTGGGTGTCCTGCAGAGGAAGCTGGGTGTCCACCCCCAGTCTGTCCGTCACGAACTGGGGGTGCTCCTGGCAGTGTGGGCTCTGCCCTTCCCAGCTGCTACAGGGACAGGAAGGCCTCGGGCTGGCCGTGAGAAAGGTCAGAATGTGTAGGAACAGCGAGTGTTGAGAAAATGTAATCAGGCACTGACAACATCTATATCACTCTTGGAAGTGTCTTGGGTTGGATGAAAGATTAAATGTCACCCCAAGTATATGACACAGTCATTCCCTTCAATGAATGAATTTGTTGGAGGAGGAGAAGAATGGGCTCAAACCTGAAAGAATAAGAGAAGAAAGAAAAGGAATCATAAGAGAAGAAACAGGTGGCATAGGTGAGATGCCAAGTGAGTCTAGTCTTCAAGGGGCCGGGGGAGGAAGTGGCCTCCTGGGCTGGGATGGAAGGCTCCACAGAGGAGCCGTCCCCAAGTGGGTGGCAAGTGGGCGAGCAGAAAAGCAGCAGAGGGCATGGATGGATGCCTGCTTTCCTGGAGAGCTGTATTTTTCTCTGTGGCCAAAGTTAACACAGAGACAGTTGGCTGCTGCTGACCTGGGGACACCAGGGTGTGGCAGAAAAAGACCGGTGCTCACCCAGAGCCACCTCTGGCCCCCGTGCCTGGCAGGGGCAAGACTGTGTGGACTTGCAACCGAAGCTGCAGCTCTGCTTCGGGGAAGCGTAAACAAAGGAGGAGCTTCTTGCAGGTTGCTATAAAACAGTCTCAAAACATGTCTCTGGTTTCCAACCTTCCTGCACGGGGCAGCTGCTGAAGACACAGCCGCGACTCGCCACACAATGAGCCCGGGTCCTCCTTCCTGCAACGCCACCAAAGTTTGCAAAGTTTGGCCTGTAGGCCCGTCCCCTGCGCCCCCGCCCCGCCCCCCGGTCCCCACACTCTGAGGAGAGGGGTGGCTGAGCACTTGGCGTGCTTCCTCTGCTGAGACTACATTAATTAGTATAAAAGCACACAATCACCGACATACCACTTGGGTCTGAGTGTTCTAATGAGGGCGATGATTGGATGATGCTGAGTCAGCCGCGTGACCACTGGGCCTGATTGCTGTTCGAGCTCTGCCTGGAGATCAAGACCTGTGGTCCTGAGATCAACCCCTCCAGCCTCCAGCCTCCTCTCTCTCCCATCCCTGCACTCTGAGTTATAAACTCTCCTGAGCTTCCCCGTCAGCCTCACAGCCCAAGACCTCTCCTCTGAATTAACAGAGGAACCAGGAACCTAAATCTCAGCTTCCACGCTCATTTTCGTACCCCATGGTTGGCAAATTAATTGTCCTCAAACAGTTGTGTTTATTTTTCCCCATGGAGCTCAGGAACTTCCTCTTTTTTAATACCTTTTTTTAGAGAGAGAGGAAGGGAGAGGGAGAGAGAGAGAAACATTGTTGTGAGAGAACTAAACATCGACCAGCTGCTTCCTGCACTTCCCCTAGTGGGGATCAAGCTCCCTATGACCCACGGTGTAAAAGCCACATTCTAATAACAGGCCCGCCATCAAGCATCTCCTGACCCTGCTTTCCACCCTCTCAGCTCCTGGCTGCTTGACACGGCTTATTTGCAGTGGCCACATCCCTCCACCTGTGCTCCCGCAAGCCTTGCTAGTTCTGGCTTCCAGATCGGTCGCCCTTTTCCATCCTCTCCTCGGCAAACCCATTCCTGTGTCTTCAAGCAGAAGAGGTGGCAGCTCGGAACATCCTCAAAGACCACCACTCGCTGAGTGATGACAGATCAGTATGTCCTTTGGTCATGATCTGAGAAGTTAATGACTGAGCAACGGAAGAAGCCCTTCCCGGCCAGCCCCCTCCCATCCAGATAACCCTCCTTGATAAGGTCAATTCCCTGCAGAAGCAGATGTAACGGTTACAGTTTGAACCATGTGTCCCTACGTTCCTCGTCCATGGTAACTTGCAATTTTGCTGAGACTGATTTTACCATCGTACGGTGAGGCTGGTTTTTTGGAATTGAGTGGCTTCCCTAGCAACAGAATCTGGCAGACTGTCCAACACCCACGTGTATACGGTTTTATTTCACTCTGCTCATCTGCCATGTATGCAGCGGTTGTCAGGAAGTGATGTAAGAAAGTCTTTCCTCTGAAAAATGACCAATGTTGCCCTCAGGGGAAACAGAACCCTTTAGCAGTGGTGCAAGGCAGTCCCTTGTGGGGATGGTGGGGTAGGACGCCTCCCGATTGGACAGTAAGCTCTCCGGCTGTCTGGTTTGCTCTTAGATCCTCGGTGCCTGGCACACAGTAGGTGCTCAGTCAGCATTTCCTTGATGCGTGAATGCATGGGTGTTCGTTCTGTGTGGCTGCACTTGGGAATCACAGTCCCGGACAAAATGCACTTCAAGGAGAGGCAGGAACTGGCACCAACATTTTATTTTTGTAAAGCGGGGTTTCTGATGCTTCTTAGAGAGCCGTCTCTCTAAGCCCGCGGCCTCCCCAACACTTGCTCATCTGTCCATGGAATCTGCTGATGCTCCTTCAGGTGCGCATGGCTGTGTCCTCAGCTTGAGCAGCACCTGGAGGGTGGGGACCCTGTGCCATGTCTCTGTGGCCCCACAGAGCCTGCAGCTGGCAGGATCACAGAAGGTGCTGACTAACTGGTGGGATTGTTCCTTCGAGGAAGGGTGGATTCCCAGCACCACCCTCGGGCCCTGAGCAGAGCTGCCCACACGGTGCCCATCCCTCAGGGGCCAGAGCCACCCCACCCCTGCCTGGAGTAGCCACATCAGCGCAGCTCAAGGCCAGGGCTGCCTTCAAGTTCAGGAATCTGACTCCTAAAAATGTCCGAGCTGGGAGGACCATGGAGGCCACCTCATCCAACCTCCTAGTTTTTCAGGTGAGGAAACTGAACCCAGATGAGGGAGTGAATCTCTCCAAGTAATAGAGCTGGGAGGTCCCCAGGGCTCCCGGTACCCAGACAGGGCCCTTTCCATCACCCAGGGCCCTCCTCGGGTCTCCTTGTCCCTCTAAGATAGATTGTTGGTGTCCCCATTGCCCAGGTAGGCACATGTTCACATAAACTTTGAGCACAGTAGGTAGTTAGTGAACATATCTGATGAATAAATGAATGATCTTTAGAATTAGAATATCACATTCTCTATGTTTTGGGGAAGAGAAGCCACTCTGCTCCTCGCCTGCAGCTCTAAGCTCCTCTGAGACTCCTAGGGATCTGGCTGGACCAGCAAGCTGGATGTGAAGCTGTGGGGGCCTTGTCTGCCACCTCCACACAGCTCACACACCCTAAATAATTTAGGGGCCCACAGAGAGGCACCCAAGTGCAATCATATCAATCAATTGTTCTAACTCAAACAGCACATACATTGTGGTCCTACTATGCATCAGGTACAGGGCAGCAGACTTTGGTCCTTTTGTATGACCTGGATAGCCCCCTACTGAGCATTCTGTTCTGGACAAAAGATCTAACCTCGGTTCCCCATTCTCTCAAGTGAAATACACCAAAGGAGGTCTTCAAGTTGCTATCTCCAGTTTATCCACCCAAGTCCCCTCCCAACCAAATCGCTGTGCATCCAAGAAGTTACCACGGGGCTCCAGTTCCACACCACCAGAGGAGAAGGGGGTGTTTTGCCAGGTTTTATTGACTTGGCTCCTTTATTCTCATGGGAAGATACTCATGGGACCCCAAGGCCCAGGGACATCAGCCTCCCTCCACATATGATGGAGACTCTCCAGGTACCAAATGGGTCCCAGCTAGAAGGAGATTCCATTTATGCAGCCCCTCAAGAGGGAGCCTTCTAAGACGCTAGAGAAACCAGGCATCAGACCCTCCCTGGTCCTTACTTCCAACTTGTCCCATGATTCTTGCTTAGAAGGAGAACACATGGCACCACTGTATAACTTTAAAAAATAAAATCAGTGCTGACTAATAAAAGTGGTTTCCTAAAGCTGTCCCAATGTGTGCTCGATTTCAAATCCATTTCCCTTGCTTAATAGGCCAGGAAGGTTTGAAGAATGACCCTCAGTGGAGATGTTTTGTCATGGGTCCCAGAGGCACTCACCTCTCCAGGACACCAACGGCCAGCGTGGAGGAGGAGGAACAGATGGCCTCTGCAATCTAGATCCCACAGCCTGCGCTCTGGCACCAACACCATGTCAGGCAGGAGGACTCTTGAATCTCTCTGGTTGCAAGTCCTACCTGGGAACCATGGCCACCACAGCCCCAGCCAGCGGGTGCTTCAAGAGGCCTTTCATTGGAAGCAGCATGGTGAGACTATAGTAAAAAAAAAAAAAAATAATAATAATAATAATAATAATAATACCTTACAGTAGAGTCTAGCATCCTAAGCTCTGGTCTCCGTTCTCCTATTAACTTACGTTCACTTAGGCAAATAGGTTCACCTTTCTTCACCTTACTTTCCTTATCTACACAATGAGATAATTGAGCTACATTAGTGGTTCTTGACTGGGGCCTGATTCTCACCGAAGGGGGTCCCAGTGATTTGAGATGCTACTGGCATTTAGTGGGGAAGACCATCCATCCTAAATGCCTTACAGCGCATGGGTCAATGCCATATGATGGAAGAATTATCCACCTTAAAAGTCAGGAACAAATTCACTGAGAAACCGTGAATTACATTATCTATGAGGTTCATGACAGCCTGAATGAGTGAGCCTCAAGTTATAACTATCCCTTTTTCCACCTCTTTTCCCCCATTCTCTATTCAATAAATATTTACTGAGTTGCTTTTATTACCAGATACTGCTCTATGCGGAGGGTTATCAGAAGGACTAAAACAGAGTTCCTGCTCCCGTGGAACTGATATCACAGCGAGGAAGACAGATGATAAACACAGATGTGAGAGATCTGTGACCTGTCATCACGCGGTGATCAGCGCTGTGGAGGGAGGTAAAGGCCGGGTGGCGGGGAAGGTAATGGTGGGAGTGGGGGCTATTTTATGTCAGATGGTCAGGTGGACGGGGAAAGCTTTTGCCAACAAGCGGGCATTTGAGCAGAGACCTGATGATGAGGGAGCAAGTCATGTGGACATCTGGGGAACGAATGTTCTAGACAAAGTGTGTGCAAAGACCCCAAGAAGGGAGAGAACCTGGAGTGTTCCGGGATCTGCAAGGAGGCCAGGGTGGCTGGAGCAGAGGGTGAGGTGGGAGGAGATGAGATCAGAGGCAGGACCAGAGCCAGATCTCAGCGTCGCTGCTTCAAGAGCAGCATCGGCATCACCTGATTGTGGGTCAAACCCAGACCTTTGACGTGAGACTCTGCACTGACCACGACCCCCCCCCCCCGCCCGCGCTCCCCGGTGATTCCTGCGCACAGTGAAGGTAGAGAAGCGCTGGGTGGAACGGGGTCTCAGCTCTGGCTGCGTAGGAGGATCACCCAGAGGGCTTTTTAAAATGCTGGTGCCAGTCCCGCCCCAGGCTAATTAAGATTGCCCAGAGGCGGGTCCAGGTACATATACTTCTTTTTAAAGCTTCTCCAGAATTCAAATGTGCAGCCAGGGTCAGACCACGGACCCCACACCCCATGCTTTCCAGCATCACTGAGCAGCCTCGCTGGAGGTGGGCGAGCTTCTGTCACTGGCCCTGATGGATGCGCTGTCTCCCACGGCAGTGCCAGTGCCTCAGGCAGGGCTGTGCCCTTCATTTCTGCCTCCCAGGCCCAGGGTAGGCCCAGCACGGAGGGTCTTCCCAGTGTGCAGTGGTTGGAGAAAGGAATGAGTGAAGACAGGAGTGAATGACTGTAGCGACCTCCCCTGCCATACAGGTATAGCGGCCCCTGTCACAGGGGATTCCAGCTGGGGTTGCTGGCAACTCCAGTCCCACCAGAGAGAGATGCTTCTCAGGTGGTCTTTTCTTCTCCCTCAGACAGTGGTCCTGCCAACCAGTAACGATATGACTCCATCTCCTCCCTGTGGTGATTAGGATAATAGAATCCCTGCCTATTAGAGCCTAACGTGTCTTAAGAGGTCACCCCACACACATCTCTTATGCAGATGAAGAAACTCCGGAGAAGGGAGTGGACGGGCCCAGGGCCACACACAAGATGAGGGCGGGCTGGGCCTGGCTGCTGGGTGCCCAGGCCCCCAGTCCAAAGCCCTGTTCACTGCCCCCACTTGTTCTTCACCTCCCCTCCCCTCTTCACAGTGTCTCCAAGAGCCTCCCTCGCTTCCCATGAATCCCCTGCCTCCTCACTGTAGTGCCCCTTCCCTCTCCATTGCTCCCACCCCAGCCAGGGCCATAGCTCAGTTGGATGGGGCCTGATGCTTGTACAATTTCAAGAGTCTTTTTAAGGAAAAGAGCACAATATTATGAACACAAAATCAGGTACCAAAACAAATATTTCAAATAAGAAAAGAGACCTCGATGATTTTGCTTGATGGGTAGGGCATCAGCCTGCCGACTGAAGGGTCCTGGGTTCAATTCTGATC
>NW_005871544.1:419183-438337 GCF_000147115.1 Myotis lucifugus
AAATCATAACACATAGCAAATCCTAACACATAACAAATCCTAAAAAGCAGACAAATACTACAAATGCCAAACAATCCAAAAAATGCATTTTTATTCATTAACTGCCTGTCACACCCACTAATGATAAACTTACAGGGACTTACAGTTTTACAAGGTTGATGATTGAAAGAATGCCCATAGATGAGTTTTTGGCTCCCTGTCTCAAACTTGAGTTTTCTCCCCCGTCCATTTTTTTCCGGGCCCCTGGGGCTCTGTCCACACAGTGGCATGACTTTGGCCTTCACCCTTGTGCCAGGTGAATGGACACAGAGGGCAGTAGAGCATCCCGGAAAGCCATTTCTACATCGGAATGACTAGTCAAATTTAATTATACATGGAAGTGAACCCCAATTGTATACTTTCTCAACTCAAATTCCCTGTACTTGGACCTAAGAATACCACGCGGCCACTCAGAGGCCACCTGATGTGATGGGGATCGCGCCGGCCGCAGTGGAACGAGGCAGCGGCCGCCCCTGACTGCAGTTGAAAATCATCGGCACTTTTACAGAAACATGGGACCACGGGAAGACATGCGGGGACCCCCCCCCCCAGGGCCCTGGAGAGGCCTCGTCCACCTGACAGGAAATCTGCTCGCCCCCACCTCCTACGTCCTCCCCCACCTCAGGAAGGAGGTCACGGAGGTCACCAACGGACAGAACCCCGAGGCAGAAGGTGTAAATGTGGGTGTCCGTTTGCTGGGCTGCCCTTACCCAGCACCGCAGCCTGGGCGGCTGACTCGACAGAAACGTGTTGTCTCTCAGCTCTGGAGGCTTGTCCAGGCCGCTCTCCGTGGCATGCAGATGACCTTCTCCTCCGTGCCAGCCGCTTTACACCATTTCCCTCCGTCTGTCTGTCTCTGTGTCCAACTTTCCCCTTATCACAGGGCACCGGCCACATTGGATTGGGGCCCACCCTAACAACCCTGTTTTACCATGATTCCCTCTATGAGACCCCCTCTCCCAGCAAGGCCCCATTCTGAGGTCCTGGGGTGAGGACTCCAACGCACCATTTCGAGGGGACACAATCCCACCCATAGCAGAGGAAACACGCAAACTGGTGTGTGCCTCTCTGCAGAACATTGAAGGCGAGGGAGAGGAGCCAGAGAGGCGCGGGGAGGGGGGAGCTGCTATCTTGTTTAGAGTCCGCATTTAGAAGAATCACCTCATTAG
Organism: Myotis lucifugus; assembly: GCF_000147115.1. NCBI lineage: Eukaryota > Metazoa > Chordata > Mammalia > Chiroptera > Vespertilionidae > Myotis > Myotis lucifugus. The sequence goes on from NW_005871544.1 coordinate 420,392, forward strand.
CTGTCTGTCTGCATCCAGGCCCAGCTGCACCCACTAAATCAATCATGTGAGCCGAGTTGGCTTTCTTGGGCACCATAAATGGCACATTTTTGAACCTGGTTTGATTTCTGTGCTTCCTCAAATGTCAGGAACGTTGAGTGGGTAGAGAGGCTGAAATGTGAGGATAGACTGAGGACGGGCCTGGGCGGGCGGAAGGAGGACAGCAGCAGGTTCAAGCCCCAGACAGGAGGGACAGAGGACAGGGGCCGGTCCCCAGTCCTGGAGTAGCCATGACAGGCACCGACTTGCTCCTGACAGGTGGTTAAGGACCAGCAAGCTCTGTTTACACGGAAGGCCGTGGATCTAGGGAACTTCTCAGGCCAAGAAGCCACGTAAGATGAAAACAGAAATTCAGAGAAGGTTATGTAATTACCAGACAACACCGAGGACGGCCCCCCACACTCTGCCTCGAGAGTCTTCTCCAGCTCGTTTCCGGAAGTCCCGGGTGCTGGACACCGAGGAGGCTCTGTCCTTGCAGGGAAGCTCACAGCACCCTCGTGGACCCCACTCTTGGATGGTGAACTCCAACTCCTGTTTCCTGAGAACTCAGGAGCTATCAAGGGGGAAAGCAGAGGCTAGCGTCATACCCCTGCCCTGCCCCGCCTGCCCTGTCTCCTCCCCTCAGCCAAAAGCTCCTAGAGGTACTGGTTCTTGCAAACTGAGACCTGAAAGGAGCCCTAGACCCCTAATTCAGGTGCACCCTGAACTTCAGCCCAGGTTCAGCTGGAGAGCATGCACTGACAGGGGAGGTGATCGGGCGAGGGCAACATGAATGCAAGCCCTGTGAGCGGTGGAACCGAAGGGCACAGCGAGAAAGGATGGAGACTGGCTCGCAGCTCCAAATGATCATTAGCAGAGCAAAACTCGAGCATCGGCCATGTCTGCTGGGTGGATACACAGCCTGGGCTTGCTTAGGTCAGTTTTGCTATAAACTGCACAATGTGATCCATGGCTGAATCATAAATTCAGTTCAATGAGTTACAACCAGCATTTGGAAAAATGAAATAAAATGGGGTAGAAAAGCCAGCGAGCCACAGACATTCATTGTAGAGTCTGATGAAACTTCTGTTTCCTTTACATAGACGTACATGTGCACGGGGGCAGATGCAACTGTATTGCTTGTTACTTGAGGTAAGAAAGGCTGGAATGTACTGACCTAGACCATGGCCCTTAGACTAGTTGAGCCTAAACACTAACGTGCAGCAGAACTGACTGGGGATCTTGTTAAAATGCGGATTCCAAGGCACATTCTCCAGAGAATTTTTTTAGATCATAGCTCTTAGTGGGTCCTGGGAATCTGCATTTGACATGCTCCCTCAGTGGTGCTGATACATTTGGTCTGTGGGATATGATGCAGGAATCGCTGTATTAGAGGAAGAAGCTATTGATTGGGTGGGACTATGCTATAGGAAGCTTGAATAACATAGAAAGATACTTGCTTCAACTTAACCTAGAGACTTGAGAAGTAGAAGGCATAAGGATGGGTATCCGGGTAGGGGTGAAATTCTCCCTCCATTTGTGGGATGAATTCAGGATCTGACAGGTTTGGGTACCAGGCAACCATGCTTGGTTGTAAATTGTGCTCACAGAATTCAGAGCCAGGCACACAAAAGGTTTAAATACTTCCCCTAAGGAAAGTTACCTACTGAGTAGATTTTCTACCTGAGGACCCAGATGGGACTGGGTGACACCTTGAGCTTACCTTTCATCTCTTATATGTCATGACTCTGAGAGCAACAGGACAGAGGGTGACGTTGGAGGATAGATCACCTCAAGCACAGCTACCATGGATCAGAGCAGCACTTTTCCAACCATAGATTGTGACTCATTCGTGGGTCATGAAATCAATTTAGCATTTTGAAAAATAAAAATAGAATTGACTATAATAGAAAACATAAGGATGTTTGGTTATCTATTGCTGCGTCACAAACCCAACACAAAACTTAGTGGGCTTAAAGCAACATTTAATATCTCACTGGAGGCCCGGTGCATGAAATTCGTGCATGGGGGGGGGGGGGGGTCCCCTCAACCCAGCCTGAACCCTCTCCAATCCAGGACCCCTTGGGAGATGGCCAACTGCTGGATCGGGCCTAAACCAGCAGTCGGACATCCCTCTCACAATCCTGAACCGCTGGCTCCTAATCGCTCTCCTGCCTGCCTGCCTGATCACCCCTAACTGCCCCCCACTGCCAGCCAGGTTGTTCCTAACTGCCCCCCCACTGGCCTGGTCACCCTTAACTGCCCCCCCCTGCTGGCCTGGTTGCCCCCAACTGCCCTCCCCTGCAGGCCTGATCTCACCCCCAGCTGCCCTCCCCTGCCGACCAATTTGGTTCTGATTGGTCAGTTTCTATGCCAGTCAGCGTCTCCGGCCCTATCTCCAGGCCTGATCAGAGAGGTAGGGCTGATCAGCAGGCCCCGAGGAGGCCCAGAGAGAAACAGAGGTGCGGCTTCTGGCAAAGCCCGGAGAGAAAGAGAGAGGCAAGGGCTGATCAACAGCTGCTGCAGAACCTGCCTCTCTCTCCCGGCCTCTCTCTGGGCCTGATCCGCAGCCCCCTCAGCACTGACTTCTGGTGTTCGGTCCAGCCTTCGGTCAGTCGTTACGGACCCTGGGTTTTTATATATTAGGATGATTCTGAAATTTAGGCAGGGCTCAGCGGTAAAATTGAGTGGGGGTGCCTCACCTGGGGATGGAGGACCCACTGCTGAGATGCCTCACTCGTGAGGCCGGCAATTTCCTGCCAATCGCTGGGAGCTCAGCTGGGGCAGTCACCTAGGGCTTTGGTGCTTCAACCAATGGCCTTTCCATTGAGCTTGTTTGGGTTCCCATAGAATGACTCTGGGTTTCCAGGGGGTACATCCCAAGAGCAAACCTTCCAAGAGGACAAGCCCCAGTGTGCAAGAGTTTATCAAGCCTCCCCTTGCATCACCCTGACTGATGTCTTGCTGGCTGAAGCCAGTCACCTGGCCAAGCCGAGTCATTGTGGGAGGGGACACAGGACATGAGCACTGGCAAATGTGGTTCACTGGGGACCACAGGGTAAGCATCAGCTCAAAAACAATTCTTTTTCCAGTTGTGTTTATATATAAACAGTGAGTAGCAATGGACAGTATATTTCTAATAGCTAATCACAGTTGAAAAGATTTGAGAAACAGTAGTAGACAGCCTTGGGATTCAGGTAGAAAACAAATTTATTTTCCTTGGTTTCTATTTTCCTGATGTTTCTCTGTATATTTACCCCATCTAGTCAGTTTTCTAATAACATTTTTTCTTTCTTTTTGTTTCTCTCTCTTCTTTCTCTTTCTCCCCTTATCTTCTTCTTTCCCAGTCTTAATATCTCTGTCACTGAATCATTTTTTTTGCACCTTATCTTCCACATTCAAACATTTTCTCCTTGAAGCATGCATACGTAACCCTTGATGTGAGCTGGGGTTCTACGGGACCCATTCTCCATACAGCATCAAGTGAGCCCAGTCCAGTCGCCAAAAGTAATTTTACACTTATGTCCTTTTTTCCTGCATCTCTTAAAGAACAATAATAGGAATCTAATTTAAATTCCACAGACAACTCCGTGAAATTCCTCTCTCACTTCCCACCTGGCAACTGCTCTGGAGTCTCCCACGGGCCAAACCCACAGAACTTTCAATACTCAGCCCAGAAGGCTTTCCCCAGCCACCTCCTTCCACCGACTCACTCTTTCTTCATGTGATTCAGCTGGTTCCAATGCTCTCTCCCCACTATCTTGATTCTGTTTCACAAAAGATGAAAAATACTGAACTCGGAGAGAAGAGTAGACAAAAACTCAAAAGATAACAAAAGTCTTTTTATTTTATTTTTTAAATATATTTTATTGATTTTTTACAGAGAGGAAGGGAGAGGGATAGAGAGTTAGAAACATCTATGAGAGAGAAACATCGATCAGCTGCTTCTTGCACACCCCCTACTGGGGATGTGCCCACAACCAAAGTACATGCCCTTGACCGGAATTGAACCTGGGACCCTTCAGTCCAAAGGCCGACGCTCTATCCACTGAGCCAAACCGGGGCAACAAAAGTCTTTTTAATTTGAACAACTTGAATTTATTTGAATAATTCATAATTATTCAAATTTATAATTTGAATAATTATAAATTCCACCCCAGTCACACACACAAAATATGGTGTCTTAGGAGGTGGATCCTGACGGTGTGTCGGGAGAAATTGATTTTAGCTCTGGCTCTGCTGCTAATTAAGTGCACAACCTTTGACAAATCACTCAGCGTCTCAGCCTCGTCGCCCTGATGTACATGTGAGTAATCATGCCGACTTCTGAGGGCTGTGTGAGGACTGGATGAGCGGCTGCCTCGTCCACGTGATGAACAATCCGTGCTGATGTGACTACCAGCCGGGACGCAGCGGGAGAGCACAAAGGCTAACCCCCTTGCGAGTTCCCACCTGTAAAATGGGGTAGTGACATATGCCTCGCTAACCCCACAAGCTCTCTCTAAGGATCAAACTGGAAAATGCAAGTGGAACGTGGAAGCCCTTTATAATCTACAAAGCCCTGTGCTAATAATGCATGGTCCTTCCGTACTTTATTAAACAGAAATCTCAGCCCAGGCACATTAATGCGCGATGCCTATTCATTACAGGGCCCATAGTAGCTAACCCATTTTGTGTGGCAACCGTAATCATGGGCTGTGGAAGCTACCCTTCTCCATGCCCTTTACTACACACTCTGCAGTCAAGCGAACCCTGCCTTCAAGCTCAGGTTCATGGAAGAGAACTTAGTTACTTGACCCAAGGCTAGGGGAGGGGCAAAGGTTTCCTTAGCTCAGTGGTTCTCAGAATGTGGTCCCTGGACCAGCAGCATCAGTATCACCTGGAAAGTGTAAGCTACAAATAGTTGGGCCCCACCTCAGACCTACTGACTCAGGCATTCAGAAGGTCGGAGCCCAGGGATGTATGTCTTAACAAGTCTTCCATGTGTTCTGATGCACACTCAATATTAAGCGAAACAAAGTCAGAGGAGCCCTGACTGGCGTGGCTCAGTTGGTTGGAGCATCATCCCATGTACCAGAAGGTCACAGGTTCAATTCCTGGCCAGGGCGCATACCTAGGTTGAGGGTTTGATTCCCGGTCAGGGCAAGTACAGGAGGCAACCGATCAATGTATCTCTCTCACACCTCTCTCTCTCTCTATCTCTCTCTCTCTCTCTCTCATTGTATAATAATAATAGTAATGATAATGATAATAAAATGACTTTAAAGACTGCCACTTAATTGAATGCTTATTAAGTGCTCAGTTGCTAGGCACTGTGTGTTCTAGGCGTGCTACACATTATGCTATATCTAAACCTGTCATCCCACACAATAGTATCACCACCTGATGAGGGAAAGTGAGGCAGGTCACTGCATTGCTCGATGGGGAGTGCCACCCGATAGACTGCACAGTCTATAGTGCAGTGCAGTGCCCAACCTGAGGACCTTGTGTGGCTGCCCCGAGGCTGACTCAGAGAGGTTAAGTGACTTGTACAAGGTCACACAGCCAGTTGGTGGAGCACTGACTGCATCTTCTACAGAGCTAAGCAGAAAACAGGCCACTCAGCCCTGTGGAGGGGGGTGGGACACAGGAAGGGAGGGGAGACACCAGCTATCTGAGGATGGGCTGTGCAGTAGCCTGGTATGGAGCATCAGCAGGAGCCTGTGGCTCTGGGGTAGAAGCTGGAGAGGGACTGCAGGGTCCACCCTGGCCTCTTCCTCCCACAGCAGGCAGAAACGGAGAGAGGGCAAGTGGGTTCATATCCTGAACCTCGTGAAGTTGGGCTTCATCCATTCATTTCACATGCATGTGCGCACGCACACGCGTGCACACACACACTCACACAGAGCTCTACCATGGGCCAGGCGCTGTGCCAAGTGTCAAAGATTCAAAAAAATATTTGGCCCAGTCCATGCCCTTGAGGAGCTCACGGTCCAGAGGGGGAAGCAGGTAATGGTGATGACAACGCAGTGTGACTTGTGCTGTGCTGGCTACCAGGTGCCTCCCGGATGCACAGAGAAGTAGAGCGGGGAGGCCTGGTGCTGGCCCAGCGTGGATGGGAGGGAGGATGGGGAGGCAGGGCAGCAGCCAGGGCCAGTGCATGAAAGGCCTCATGGGCAAAGGAGGCTACAGGGATTGGATTTTGTCTTAAGAGCAGTGGGGGACAATAGAGGACTTTTGATCAGGACAGTGACATCACTGAATTTGTGTCAGAGTTCTCCAGAGAAACAGAATTTACATAATCATGTGAATATATGTTTTCATATGATTATATATGTGTATGTGTGTGTATATATATATGTGTGTGTATATATATATATATTCACATGATTATAGAAACCCCACGATCTGCCTTCTGATGGTGTAGTTAAAGGCCCGAGAACCAGGACACTAAGGGCCAAAGGTCACTGTCTCTACTACCGCCAGCAGGCAGGGAGCAAATCTGACCTCCCTCTGCCTCTTTGTTCTATTCAGGCCTCTACATATTGAATGACGCCCACCTCCAGTGACGAGGGCCATCTGCTTACTCAGTCCGCCATTCAAATGCTAATGTCTTCCAGAAACACCCAGAAACCATCCTTAACCCCCTATCTGGGCATCCCTTGGCCCAGCCAAGTTGACACATAAAAGTAACCACCACCAAGGCATTATTTGGAAATGTCACTCTGGCTGCCCTGTGCAGGAAGAACTAGGTGGGTGGCCAATAAGGGTATCCAGCTCAGCTGGATGGAGCACTGCCAACCAACCAGAGCAAGGGACAGGTGCCAGCCCCACCCTGGAGGCTCTGAGCAGAGACCGGACCTGCTCTGACTTAGGTGTTACTTGGCTGGTGTGTGGTGAACAGACAAGGGTGGCAGGGGAGAGATGAGGGGGACCCGTGTAGGAGATTTTGCCACTGCAAACATCTAGGCAAGAAATAATGATGGTTTGGACCAGGAGGCAGCAGTGGAGGTGGGAGGTGGTCAGATAGAGTTTGAAAGCTGCTGGAGGTAAAGGCAACAAAATTTACTAAAAGATGGGGTGTGAGGTGGGAGAGTGAGAGAGAAATCAAAATGCCCTCAGAGCTTGTTTCCAGCTACTTGAAGGGAGTGCCATTTGCATGTGGTGGGGGGGTGGGGGGGTGAACTGCAGGAGGGCGGGTTTCCGTTTGAGTGTGTAGCCTGAGATGCCCTTAGATGTCGGATGAAGGTGGAGAGGAGGAAGGGGATGCAGGATTCGGTTCAGAGACAAGGTCACTGGGACAGAGCCAGGCCTTGAACCCGAGGATTCACGGGTAAGCCGCTCTGACCAAAGTGACAGAAGTGCCGGGGCCGTCCCCAAACTGCAAATGTTGTGAAGTCTGGCATTTACAAAACATAATTGGATACAATATTAAGTTTATTTTCTTTTTTTTCAATTACAGTTGACTTTCAATATTATTTTACATTAATTTCAGGTGTACAGCAACAATATTAAGTTTTTAAATAAGCTACACAATTTCTAATAAATGCTGGTTTACCTGGGATCCTTCCAGTCAGAAATTCTCTTAATTAAAATGTTCATACTTATTCCTTCACAAAAAAAGAAAGAAAGAAAGAAAGAAAAATTTATCATTTGGGAAAGGCTGGGCTGGGGACAAAGAAGTTCCACGCAGTCCCTGGGACAACATGCACAGAGACCTGGTAACAGAAGCGCTAGCGCACCAGATGGCTGGGTTCAACTCGAACCCAGGCTGTGTCCGGATACCAGTGAGAAAATTCCTCCCCCGGGGCACGCATCCTTGAAGCCCTCCGGGAGCTCCCTGGGGGGCTCGCTGTGCAGAGAGCCATATGGGTTTGCTTAAGCTTTGCTCAGGCGGCAGAATGAACATGTGTGACTGATATTCTCTGGATGCACAGCCCCCAAGGCCTGAGCACAGAGGCCAGACTGGCTGAGAGAGGCAGCTGCCTGCTGGTGTCGGCAGAGAATCATCCACTCCATCAGCAGGACCATGTGGCCACCCAGTTAAGAGGGAGGGATGTTTAGCGGGTGTCTTCATGGGGCTCCCCAGAAGCAGCCCTGGACACAAGGATTTACTTGCAAGTAGTTTGCTTGGGAAGTGGGCCTGGGGGCACCGGCAGGGGAGGAGGGAAGGGAGAAAGGGAATGAGTGTATTAATGAGCTCCGTCCCACTGCAGGCCCTCCAGGGGGCAGCATAGAGCATGTCACAGGGCGTCCCCTGGAGGGGCAAGGACCGAGGTATGTATCCAAGAATTCTCATCTCTCTTGGGCTGAAAGCCCTTCCTCTAGACTCCAACTTCCCAACCTACCTCAGCGAGCACTCGCCTGCAGCCACAGAGCCCAGGAGCAGTGCTTGGCAGGGCGCTCCATGGGCCGCAGTGGGTGTCAGCAGCTGCCCGGGCTCTGCAAGTGGGCACTCCGCACTCACCTGAACTCCAAGAGCCATGGTCATTCCAGAAGACAGGGCTGAGGCACATATGACTCTTACCGTTCCTGAAGCAGAGGTAGGAACGCCTGGCGGTCTCACTGGTGCCAACAGAGGGAAGGCACCGGGTGCTCTCAGGCTGGAGACCAGGCTGCAGCAATGCCCACCGGAGTCAGCATGCTGGGCAGAGGCACCCCTCCCCTGGAAATCAGTGAGAGATGCAGTTCTCCAGGCTCTTAGTGGGTGTTTGAATAAGAGCATGAGCAGTGGCTGAGGCTCAGGAGGGGGGTCTGGAGCAGGAAGGGACTATCCCAGCTCAAAGCTGTAGGCCAGACCCTGGAGTTAGCATCCCGACTCTTCTACTGAAGGATTCTCCTAGTTCAGTGGTTCTCAACCTTCTGGCCCTTTAAATACAGTTCCTCATGTTGTGACCCAACCATAAAATTATTTTCATTGCTACTTCATAACTGTAATGTTGCTACTGTTATGAATCATAATGTAAATATCTGATATGCAGGATGGTCTTAGGCGACCCCTGTGAAAGGGTTGTTCCACCACCAAAGGGGTTGCGACCCACAGGTTGAGAACTGCTGTCCTAGTTCTTCAGTGTGGGGGGCCGGGGGTGGGGGGAGAGGTCCTGGAGACTGACATCACACCTCCTATATCCTTACAGTTTATTGTAGGCACACATATAGCATGCATCAGGGTGCATCCTTATGAAATTCCAGGCATTCACATCGACAGATAATTTTGTCATCTTCATCATAAAGTCCCAAGTTTAAGGGCCACTGTGGTATTGTCATCTGTGGACCCCTGGGTGGATAGACCCTCCATGATTATTACAGTCCATTTTCTCTTGCCCATATTGGACAAAACTAGGTAAACAGCACCTATCCTTCCCTACCCAAATTCCGTCTGGGTGAGCAGTCCCTATGCAGCGAACTACAATTGGTGCAATTGGCCATTTACCAGGAAACTGTTACTTGTAAGGTGGTTTCAAGATACATGAGAGGAAGGGTCGCCTGCATTTCAACAGCTCCTGCAAATTACTACCTGCTCTTTAGTAGGACGCTTGCTGGTCTAGTTCCACGAATGGAAGGTTAGAGGGGCAGTGGCTGCCACTCCTGGGCCGGAGCACTGGGGACTGGGTTGCAGACCCACCAGAGCCCTGCCCCTCCTGTCCTGTGAGATCAGCCCCTGGGTGCTCAGTTACCATTTCCCAGGCATCAGGATCGGCCCCCTCTTTCAAGTTGGGTTTGCGATGGTTTTGTGGCTTCTCCTGACCCTTCTGGGAGGTGTCACATAGGCTTTGGAATTACATGGCCTTGGTGTGGCCAAAGTCCGCTCCAGTAACAGGCTGTGTGACCTTGGACCAGCTGCTTGACTCCTCTGAGCCTACGGTCTGAAAAATGGAGATAATGATGACATTAGGCTCAATCATATGAAAGTGCCTATTTGAAGGTTGAAAAATCTGCAGGTGTATGATTGGATTAAAAAGATGTGGTACATATGTGCAGTGAAATATTACTCAGCCATAAGAATGGATGAAGTTTGCGACAACATGGATGGATCTTGAGAATATCATGCTAAGCGAACTAAGTCAGATGGAAAAGGACAAGAACCAAATGATTCCACTCACATGGGGTATATAAAACAGAAAGTAACAAACGAACAAACAAAACAGACAGCAGAATGGTGATTACCAGAGGGGAAGAGGGATGGAGAGAATGAGGGATAAAGGGGAGCAAATATATGGTAACAGACGAAGACTAGATTTTGGGTGGAGCATACACAATGCAATACACAGATGATGCATTATTGACATGTGCACTTGAAACTTATATAATGTTATTAGCCAATGTCACCCCAATAAATTTAATTTAAAAACATGGATATTGGCATTTTCATAGGTTCCAACAAAAACCTGCCTTGTAGGGCTGTGGGGAAGATTTCTGAGAGAGTATAGGAACCCCTGCTGTGCCCATATGTCACTAGCTGGGGACCACAGAGGAAGGTCACAATCCCCTTAGTACCCCAATCACAACTCCCAAATATCCACAGGATGGGCTCAAAGTCCATTCTCTACAGGACTCCCATGATATGGGGAATCCTGTGGCCTCTTGTTCCCTCCACCGTGTTCCCTTCATAATGAATCTGAAGTTAACTACACATTACTCCTTGGGCCAGGTACGGCGCCCAGCACTTTGCACAGATACATTCATCTAGTCCTCTTCTCCACCATGTGAGCTGGTACTGCTACCCATCATGCCCCTTCATGATAGGGAAACTGAAGTACAGAGAGGCAAGTTCACACAACCAGGAGTCCAAACCCAGCCAGGAGCACCGCCCCGGTCCCTGACCAGTGGGGTCCCTGCCGCTGTGCCATCATGAACTGCTTCCTATCAGCCTCCTTTGGGCGCCTCTCTTTCCACCAGCCTGTGGGTTCCAGGAGTGGCCACCTCCCTATTTCTCCAGAGTGCTGAGACCAGGCAAATTTGTCTGATTAAAGGGGAAAGAAAAAAGATCAAGCAGAATTAGGAGTGAAAAGGAGACATAAGGATTAAAGATTGCAAGGGAATTCTACATCAACTCTAAGGAAACAAAAAAGGAAATCTAGAAGAAAAGGATATTTACTTAGCAAAATATGTTACCTTAATTGACCCAGGGAGAAGTGGAAAATGAGAAGGCCACGTAGCACAGAGAAGACTGGGAAGGCGATTAGAGATCCACTCTTATAAAAGGCACCAGGAACAGCCAGCTCCACGGCTGAGTTCCGTGGAACCAGTTTAAAGAACAATGTTAACTACGCTCTTCCAGATTATGCTCAACGGTAAAGGCTGCAATTCACTCTATGAGGCCCGCATTGCCTTAGTACCAACACCTGATACAGGTCCCTTAGGAAAAGGAAATTGTAGACCAATTATTCTTCCGAATGTAAATGTAAAAATGCAAAGTAAAACACTAGTCAACGAAATCTGGCAAAATGTCATTATGATCAAGTGGGATTTATCCTAGTAACTCACAGATTTATAACAGATCAGTTCACATAATTCATCGCACCAACAAATTCAAGGGGAAAAAATATGATCATATCAATAAATGATGAAAGTGTTTCATGAAATATGTACTCTAAGTAAAATAGAAATAAAAGAAATTTATTCATTCTCTTAACAAATACATCAAATTGGCTTCTAAACCCTGAGATGGTCACTGTGACCCATCTCAGACAAAAACCTCTGCCCTCAGGGAGCTTACATTCTAGCAAGAGAGGCAGGTCATATACAGGATGCGTGAGGGAAGGACATATTGTTAGGGATGTATGCTAAGGAGAAAAAATCATAGCAGGGGGTAGAAAGTTATCATTTTAGACCGAGTGACCAGGGAAAGTGTTATTAAGAAGTGACCCCTAAGTAAGAGAGAAGGACAGCCCAGGCACGGGAAACAGCAGTGTGAAGACCCCGGGGCGGGCGCACATGCCTTGAAGAAACAGCTCAAGGGGCCAGTGTTCCACGGTTGAGGGAGGACACGATACCCATTATCTAGTTGCTGCCACCAGATTATGGGTGTTCAGCTAAGCTTCACTGAACCCTGTGGCATAGCAGGGACACACAGAGAGGGGTCTTACGCTGCCCCAGGAGGTTGTCCCTCCTGGGCCCATAGGCCCCGCCCTCACCTCAGGGCTTCTGCCCACCCTTGGCAGACACCATGGGGCAGGCCAGCTGAGCACTCTTGACTCTTGACTTCCTCTCCTAAGTTTTCAATAGAACCTTCAGACCCAGTGAAAGGTGAGATGATGTCATTCTTCTAGGGAAGCCCCACACCTGAACCCACAGGTTGGGCCAGTGCCCAAGATCAAACAAGGCCACGTCTCCCACAGTCCGGATTATTCAGCCTGAAACCACACTATGCCAGGGACTTCAAAGGTCTGTGTAATTAGGGAAACATTTTCTAATCTTCAAGGGCACAGATCAGTGACATACACCAAATTTCCAAGGCTGACTGAATACACTGTCTGTTGAAAGAATGGCTAATCAAACTTGGTGACATCACCATTTTCTCCAAGAACAATGGCTGGGTACTTGGTCTACATTTCTCCACCCGAGGGCTCAGTCTGCTGGTTTTCCTAAAACAAGGCAAGTGGGCTCCAAAGATGAACACGCCCTTCAGTGTCCAAAACCCTCACACTCCCAGCTGCCTTGAAGTGACAGTTCTTAGACTAAAATAAAACCCAGCTCTAAAAGACTCCCACACCCATGCAAAGCACCAGCATAATGCCTGGCATGCAGTGGGCTCCTGTCCTTCCTTCCTCCGCCTTTTCTGTTTCCCACAATGCAACCCTACAGAACCCCTCCCCCCTCCACATGGGTGCAGGACCATAGGACCTAATGGAAAAGGTGCCTCTTCAAATAGCTGGGAGAGGGGCGTCCTGAAGACAGGTATGAGCGCCACCACTCTGCTAGAGACCTCTTTTGATGAGGTTAAGTTGTCCCCTTCTGTATATTCTTTTATAGATAGGACAGCTTAAGAAAATAAATGTAGAGTGATGGGTGTGGAGATTAGAATTAAGAAGGCATCAGTGGGGCTCCTCCCTGCACCTCAATCCCCCATTGGAAACCTGGCCTTGGGGACTGATGTCAGCTCTGAGGATGGAGAGACCATGGCCATCAAGTCCTTCATTGACTCTGACCGTGGTTGGCATGTTCTAGAGGGGACCACCTATCTTGAGGTCATCGGTGCTGTCAACAGTAAGAACCACATGGTGCCTGGGGCCTTTCTGCTATGTAAACAACAGATCAGCCTGGTATGGAAGCAGCAACACTGGTTTCAGAAGACTCCAAGCTCCCGGCCCCACCACTTACCCGCAAAGAACTGCAGGCAACCTTCTCAAGTTGCCGAGCATAAGGTTTGTCTATAAAATGAAATGTTGCTACTCCCTTGCCATGGTTAAGAGGTTAAATGAAATAATGCTCATGCAGAATCCACCTCATAAGAACTACGTACTGCATTTAAAGCATCTGATTCTCTGTAGGTCTCGGGAATTGGTTTTCTATGACTCTCCACCTTCCCACATATCACTCCACACTTCACCTCCACCCATGTTTCAATACTGATCAATATGTTGATAAAGCCCGATGCCCACAGATCTCCAGGAGCAGCTCAGAGTCCAACAAAGTGAGAGTGATTAACTGCAGCAGCAGCGGGAGCACGCGCCACGGAGTGTAAGAGGCTGGTGCAGGGTTTGGGCTTGTTGTGCGTGATTTGGGGGAGGGCTGAGGAGGTGAGGGCTGTTCCAGAGGGTATGCTGTCAGGAAGCAGGGGCACTTTGCTGATTGGGTGTCTTAATCATTTTTTCTAGGAGGCAAGAGGAATGGAGCAAGGCTGGCGTTGTCACTGGTAATGAGAGAGAAGCTGCTGTGTGGGCTGGGAGAAAGGATGTGCATTCATTTGGGGAGTCTCCTAATGTCCTGTGTTTATCATGTTGCATTATGGTCACGCAGAGGCCTCGCCTGATGCTGATGTTGTTTATGTCCAACAGGAACCATCGGGTTTCGCTGGTCATGGCCAGGCCAGTGTCTGGACTCTGCTTCTTTCTCAATATGCAACCACGGGTACGAACCGCTGGAGAATTCAAGTGCCCCCGACTCAAGGGCAGTTTGTGTACCTGTTCTACAAAGTGTCTACTCTGAGCTTTTCCTAGGAAATGTTTCCTCCAGTCGTTCCCCAGTGAGTATTGAACAAGCAAAGGATGGAGGCATCTTAGCAGTTAACCAGGAGACAGGGGCCTGGGCTGGGCTGGGCATGGGCTGGGCTCGGGTGCCTGGATGGACAGCGAGGTCTCCAAGGCTTGTGTCTGGACAGGAGCTTGACCTCAGTACCTGCACTTCACATGGGTTGCCGGGCCAGGTGTTAGAGAGCCGTCGTCTCCGGATAACCTCGCCTGTAGGGAGATGCCTTTGCTCCACCGAACCAGGGGAACCGGCCTGGGAAAAGGTCGCTGACTTTGGGAAAGAGTACTGACTGGGAGACAGGAGAAGTGATCCTGACACCTGAAGCTGTGTGACCTGGAGGAGATTGCCTCCCCTCTCTGGGCTTTGATGTCATTGCATAGTAAGAAGCAGGCTAGTCCCTGAGGTCCCTTTGTCCAGCATCATATGGGGCAAGGAGCTGAACAAATGCTAAAGCGGGCACTTCCCCGCTGAGGATTTGGGTTGGTGGCAGCAGGAGGAAAGAAGAGAGAGAGAAAATGGAGCTGAGCCCGGAGCTCCTGCCCAGCTCACCATTGAAAGGGCACCAGACTCTCAGGTGTTGATGTGAGTCCCTGGCATGTGGTGATCGACGGCATTCACCCAGTGTGTGTGATGCACTAGGCACTCCTCTAAGAGCCTGACATGGTTAAATCATTTAGCTCTCACCACAACCCCATGGGGTAAGTCGCATTATTATTCCCATTTTACAGATGGAGAAACTGAGGCACAACCAGTAAGAAGCCCAGCTAGGGTTCAAACAGTCTGGCTCCCAAGCCCAAGTTCTAACCACACAGGACACTGCCCTTCCTCATGATCATCTCCTTTGGTTTGGAGTCCAGAGCAGGAGGCCAGCCTGTGACTATTGTGGTAAATGAAGTTGCATCAGCGCACAGCCACACCCACTTTATTGTCTGACTTTCAAACAACTACTGAGTTGAGTAGATGCAGCGGAGACCACAAGCACATAGAACATTAACATTCAGGACCTTTACAGCTCACGGTTGCCGGCTCCCAGCCTGAAGCAGGCACCGCCTGGGCCCTAAGGCAGCTCTGCCACCTGCTGGGGGATCCCAGATAAGTTGCTTTTGCGAATCTCAGTTTCCTCATCTGTAAGATGGGCTTGGTTGGAGCGTTTGGGGAGCTCGTGTACGCATGCACGAAATGCCTGGCCCCGAGCAGGTGCTTGAGAAGGGTCAGCTGTTACTACTGCTGCCAATGTGGTGAGAATCATGGCCGTGCTTTTACCACCACTGAGGACAGGCCAGGGACCTTGATCCCCACCTCAGGGGCAGGGAGAGCCAGCACAGGGAGAGGAAACGGTTTGCCCAAAGTTTCAAGAAGAGTGAGAGGCAGGGCCTTGGTGTCCTTACACTAGTGGCTGTCCTACCCTCTGTCACCCACTCGCCCACCCCCACCCCAATCCGTAGCAGCGCCAGACCTCACTTGTGTTCGCTGGCATGTGGAGCAGCCCGTCTGTTTGCGAGTTTTCGGCATCTGTAAGCACCCACAGCGTGCAGAGCTCGCCCGCACAGGCATTTGTCAAAGATGACACACCAGTCATCCATGCCACCGGAGACAGTGACAGATGCGCTCTCCGGCACCGCCATCCACCAGCCGAGGATGGATGGGGCCTGGCGCCCACTTGGCCTGGCTGCTCGGGGAGCCATGGACCCAGCAAGAGACAAATTGCATGCAGCCTTGTCAGCGAGCAAGGAGGTTCAGAGCACGGAGTACGGAGGCAACCATGTGCCTGGCATCCTGCCTCCCCACTCCCAGCCCCCCGCCCAGGCCCTCCCTGCTCCTCCCCACTGCGCCAGAACTCCCCAGACCTAACATCTGCTCAGGGCTCAGGTGGGGGGGGGGGGTGTTCACAGACAAGGATGTGGGTACTCATGGGATTTGAGTTCTTTTCATAATAACTATAATAGTTAACACTTATGCTGCCCAGTTCTGAATCTGAGCATACCTCGACTCCTTTCATCCTGTACCTGCTGGAGGAACAGGAAACTCAGGCCAGAGAGGTTAGGAGACTCCTCCGAGGTCACACAGCAAGTGGCAGAGGCAAGATTTGAATCCAGACAATCTGGCTCCAGAGGCCACTACCCCAGGGACTATTATGTGGGCGGTTGGGGTGGAGAGAAATCACTGCGGGTCCAGGACAGACAACAGAAAGAAGAAATGAAGGCGCCAGCTTCCCGGCCAGGCTGGCCATTCACCTGCTGCGTGGGCAGGAACAGGCCGCCATCCCAGCTGCTCCCGTGGGTCCCAGGCCAGCTCCCAGGCGGGCCTTTCTCTCTTCTTCTGTCAACTCCAGCACTGGCTCCTCTGCCTTCACACATTTGCTGTGGCCACCCAGTAGTTTCAACCCAGATTCCCCTGGAGTAGCATCTCCCAGCTCATTAAACTGTCCCCTCCCTATATCCCTGAGGTCCTTGGAGATTTTGTAGGGATGTTTACGGCTAGTGGCAGCAAAGGGAACAGATGACATAAAACAAAAAGAAAAGGGACAGGAAGAGTTCTTAAAAAGTTCCCTAAGTCTTGCTCAAACGCTCCCCTTAGGTATTTCCTACAGGTGGGATGTCAGCTTCCCTCCCCTTTTGATGAGGGTCTGAGAGAGGCCACAGTCTGGATTCTGGTTCAGACAACCTCTTAAAGGGGTTCTCGCAGAAGCACCCATCTTGCTCTGAGCCTTAGTTTTCTCATCTGTAAAATGGGGACCATGATAGCACCTATCCCATACGATTAAAGCCACAATTAAAAAGGAAAACACTTAGAACAATGCCTGATGCGTAGTGAGTGCTCCTTTCATCCTCAGCCTTCCCTGCTGGAGGTACAGGAAACTGGGGCCAGAGAGGTTAGGGGACTCCTCCAATGTCACACAGCAAGCGGCCGAGGCAGGATCTGAATCCAGACAGTCTGGCTCCAGAGCCCACTGCCCCTGGATGAATGGCAACTTGTTATTCTCTGGTTTTCAGTTTCCTCAACGGGAAAATGAGGGGGCGGGCTTCTTGCCCTGTATGGGCTTCCGGCTGGAACAGTGTGACTTAGTGTCGCTCCTGTGACGCTGCCTTGTCTCCTCCCACTCACCTTTCCTCATGGCACCTGTGACCCCAGCCAACCGCTTGACTCACGAGTGTGTGGGGAAGAGAGAAATATACAAATGGGGGCGGTTCCCCTCCTGCTCACAGTGGCGAATTGTTCCACCCGCACTTCCCAGCCCATGGAGCCACCTCTGTGGAGCTGGGGAATCGGAGCTATGGCAGCCGCGTCCCCGCGACCACTCCCTGCAATGACGGACCTCAGGCCCTGTCCCCAAGCCCCCTGGGAACCGTCCCTGCGTGGACCCAGCTGCACCAGGCCAGTGTTTGCAGAAATAAGTAATGACAGCTCCCTGGGATGCACAGAGGACACCCACGCCGGGAGAGAATTTCTCTTGCTGGTCGAGCTCTGTAAACACGTGAAAAGTCATTTATTTTTGATTTGTGGGCAGGATGCCACCAAACCAGGAAGCATCATTACATAGCCCTCGAGGGATTCTTTTCCCAGCTATTTGGGGGTGGGGGGGTGGGGGGGGTAGGGTTTGGTGTGACTCTTTTTCCCCACTGATGCTTTTTGGATAAACACATAAATCAGCATCATCTGTATTCATTAGATAACGTGCCTTGTTCGGTACAAAATCACCCCTGTTTTGCATGATTTTCCCCCCTTGTGATTAATATAAATGACTTAAGTTAATTA
>NW_005871544.1:440784-546237 GCF_000147115.1 Myotis lucifugus
GGGTGGAGGGCTAGATGTACGGATGGATGGATGGATGGATGGATGGATGGATGGATGGATGGATGGGTGGATGTGGTAGGAATACTCATACACCATGGGTGAAAAAAAGAAGAAAATAAAGCAACTTCTATGGGAAGAACAGTGTTGGTGCCAATTGTGCATTCAAATCCAGACTTTGCAGAAAAAATACATTGTGGACCAAAGGTACCTGCTGAATAAGCTACTAGACCAAGGAGGCAATTTAAGGGGAAATATTCCTCTTTGGGCCTCGGTCAATGAGAGTCCTAGAAGGTTGAGTGTCCTGATATTTTTATATTCCCTGCTGGGGCCTGGCCTTCCCCCCATGGTGAGTATCCAGGGACATTAAGTGGTATTATAGGAGTATTAATTAAACTTCGGTGGCTGGAAGCTAAAGAATTATTCCTTCCATTATATATTACCATGTTTACTCATCAGGGCTCCATTTTTAATCTCAGTCTTTTAATTAAAGCATGTCACCACAGTCCATTAGTGAGGAATACGGAAGAGGAGACGTGCGTGTGGATGTGGGTGTAATTTAATCCAACAGATTTTTATTGAGCACATACTATGTACTTGGCAACTTGCTAGGTACCGTGAGAGAAGAACGTGTTAGTGAAGGGCCTCAAGGAATTTACGCTGTCAAAGAAAGCTAATTCACATACACTCCTGAGGAACAATAACACACTAATTATCACTTGCCAACTAATCAAAATATTTCAGTAGCAACTTTTCCCTCCAGGTCTTATCGGGGAAGACCAGGGTAACCATAAGAAAATTTGGGGCACTTTCAAAATCCAAATATACAGCGTGTGCTGTGGCCTAGATCCCAGTGCCCTGGGTATGCTTGGGGCAGCCGCCTGAACCTTCTGAGCAGCGATTTTCTCATGGATGAAAGGAAGTTTGTTTCTACCCAGGAGCCCAGGGGAACATGTCCTCATCTGTGACCCTCCAGGCCCCGCCCATGGGAATGGGTTTCCAGGATGACGGCTCTAAGTCACTCGAAGACTTTCATTCGTCAGAGAAAGATTCCGTTATGGTCATGGCAGTGTGTTTCCTGCATCTTCCAAGGGGACGGACCCGATCTGCTTGCCAGCACAAGTAGTTTCGTTGTGAAGCACTGTGTGTGCCCTGAGACGAAGAGGAGCAAACCAAATCCTACCAGATTTAGAGGAAGGCGGGCCACATTCTTTAGATGAGCAAGTGAGAGACATTTGCTCTGGCCCCCCAAAGGCTGGGTAATTTTTGAGTGAGAAAAGGGAGAAGGGAAGCCTTTTGAAGAGAAGTCCTCCTCCCTTCCTCCCAGCTTGGGGTGCTACCGCACCGAGATGTGAGGTAGGAGCCCTATTGGGGCCATGAGGCAGCATAGTCACAAGCCGAATGGCAGAGCAGAAGAATGGAATAGACCACAATCCTAGATAAACTGGACAGGAACAATGCAGGTGCTGGCCTTCCTCCAGACTCTTGTTAAGTTACAGCTTCTTGTTTATTCCACTCTGTTATCTGCAGCTGAAAGCATTCCCGCTCTCTCCTGCCCCCTCCAGCATTTACTGTCATGGTACTCTCTGCTAGGTACTCTCTGCTAGGTACTCTCTGCTAGGTACTCTCTGCTAGGTACTCTCTGCTAGGTACATGTGATCTCATCTCCTTTGTTCTTTCTTCCCTGGGCTGTTGCCCCTTCATCTCTGTGTCCCAATATCTCCCACCTGAGCCTTTTTCTCCCAGCCTTCTAGAACTTTTCCTTCCCCACATAGTAGGTGCTTAGATCATGAGTGATGAGGGAAAGAATGAAAGGAAGGCCACCTAAAAACTTTGCCTAATGCCAATAAGAACCATTACCCCTCAAGGATTGCTTTGCAATTACATTTTTTCATTAAAGCCAAAGAACTCTGGCAATGACCTTAAAAAAAGCAAACATTTGGAACAGGCACAGGAGACTTCCAAAAATGAAAACACTTTGCACTGAGGGGGAAATTTTATTTAACCAAAACAGCACCTGCAGGAGAGATGAACATTTTCAAATTAAGGGCACTTGGCGCTTTCATAGCATAACACATAGCACACGCCATTTAGACATCAGAAGGTTCAAGGTGAGCTTTTTAAAATGTGTTTGTTTTAAATAAATGAGATGTGTGTACACACCACACACACACACACACACACACACACACACACACACACCACACACACCACACACACACACACACACACACACACACACACGGGGAGCACTCGCACAGTCGTCTGCCTCTGGTGCTGCTCTTTGGCCGCCATCCCTCCCTGTTCCTGCCAGAAAGCCTGTGGATGCGGTTGCTGGGGCAACACAGATCTTGGGTGCCTTCTGCATTGTTAGCCTGGTGCCGCCTCTCTTCCTGCTGATTAACCCCAACTAGCAGGACACGCCCCTCTCTGTTTTTCCTCAACTTGCTGCATTCCAGCTGCTTCTTCACTTTCTAGCTTACACTACTCACAGCCTGCCTCTAGCCATTGTCCGTGTGGGGACTCACCCTCCACCCAACTGCGCTCCAGGCTCCCCACTGCGGACGGACCAGGCCTCACATGTCTTTTGTCTGAGCCTCTGTCTGAAGATCTCCATCCCTTGGGTGAGCTCATCCAGTCGCCTGGGTTAAATCCCACCCGTGAGATGACAGTGCTCACGTTCCTGTCACCACCTGTGGACTCTCCCAGACACGTCAAGCTTCATTCACATCGTCAAGTCTTCACTTAGGCATCACTTCATATATTTTTAAATATCATATTTTATATGAATAAAGGAAAGAACAGCCCTCCCTGACGTTTCTTTTCTAAGCATCCAGATTTTCCTTCGCAGACCTTGTCACCCGTCACCTTTCCTGGATGGATATTCCACTAAGGGGCTGGCCTGTCTTGCTGGAGTTTAAGTCACACTGGGCGGAGATCAGCCCCCTTTGCTCATCACTGTCTGCTGAGTGCTGGGCACGGTGCCTAGTGTGTAGTTGGCCCTCAGTAAATATTTGTTAAGGGAAGACGTGGGTTCCTCCCACCCCACCCTGGTGCAGGGTCGGTCTCTGCATACCGTCGGCAAACAGTGTACGGCCTGGGGTGGTAAAAGCAGGAACCCTGTCTTCATGTCAGCTTCTGAGTTACGCCCTTTTCCCACATGGCAGCAGCCTTGGGAGGTAGGCATTATCCCCGCTCCCCTTGTATAGATGAGGAAAACACGACCTAGGGAAGTCACTTGTCACAGATCACGCACTTCCTGCAGCCCCGCATCCACAAACACCAAGGATGCGAATCCTGAGGGACTGTGAGCAAAGGCCCTGGCTTGGAGTCAGAAGACCTGGTCGGAGTCTCCGCTTTGGCCCTTGGCCAGCCTCTGGAGTTTCCCAGGCTTCAGGGCCCTCACCCATGTCCTCTATCTCCACCAGGGGTGAGCCGCTGCATGCTGAAACCCCTCCAACCGCTTCAAGAGCAGCTCTACCAAGGCGGGGTGGACTGCTCAGGGCGCTCTGGGCTGCCTCACCTGAACTTGAACCCTCTCCCTACCTCTGGCAGAACCAAAAACGGAAGGCTGCAGGCTGGATGGCGAGGCAGAGTCCCTACAACGCTGGCCCCAGTTTTGTGTGGAATCCACTGGCGTCAATGGACTGGGGCTGAGAGACCCCATGCTCTCCAATTCCCCACCTGAGCCTGGGAATTGGGGGCCACTTGTCATGGGGCCTCTTCTTCTGTTCTTCTAACAGTGAAGACATGTTACTCTATGTCTGTGTCAGAACTGGGAAAACCACGCCTGACCCGCCAGGATAGCACGGTAGGAGATAGTGTGAGTGAGTGTAATTTTGATAGAAGAGAAGAGTAATTGTAGAGCCTTAATATGTAAGTGGGTCTGTTTCAGAACAATACAGCCCAAACAAGTTTCAGCAAAAAGTCAACACACACACACACACACACACACACACACACACACACGCACGCACACCCCACCCAACTCCACTCTGTTAACTCCACTCTGTTGTGTTACCTCTCTGGCCCTTGTGAGAGTGTGGGTTTCAGATGCCTGCTTTGGTTGAAGGTATGCAGTGAGTCTACAATACTGAGCCATTGCCTCCTTCCTCTCACTTGACCTTTGTGTCTTCAAGACCCTGGCCAGTGACTACTAGTGGCTGGATCCCCAAGACCCTGAGGAGCCTACTGACCGGCCAGTGAACCAGACCTGCAGTGTGCAGTACCTTCCAGGTTCTGAGCTACAGGAAAGTCCCAAGGGAAGCCCAGTGATGACAACTAATAATAAATAGTCCTGCCAGATTCCCGAGTGGCACTGATCAGCTTGCAGAGCATTCTCATTCATTCAGCGTTTATTCAATAAACACATGTGGAGGCTCCCTTATAGACCAGGCACTGTATTCGGCACTGTGGTCAAGACCTCTGCTCTTAGGAATGTTCCCGTCTGGCAAGGAAATATTTTGTTTTATTTTAAATATATTTTTATTGATTTCAGAGAGCAAGGGAGAGGGTAGAGAGAGATAGAAACACCAATGATGAGAGAGAATCATTGATCGGCTACCTCCTACACACTCTATACTGGGGATCAAGCCCGCAACCTGGAATCGAACACAGGACCCTTCAGTTCACAGGCCAATGAGTCAAACCAGGTAGGGTACAAGGAAATATTTTAGAGACAACATTGCTATAGCACTTTATATGCCCAGTTGCTGTTCTAGGTGCTTTCCATAGAGTAGCTCATTTACTCTTCACAGTAATTCTATGGGATATGTACTGCTATTTTTCCTATTTCACAGATGAGGAAACTGAGGCTAAGAGGTTAAGAATCTGGCTCAAGGTTGGTGGTGGATCCAGCTATCTGACTCACAGCAGCATGTTGCTGGAAGTAGGCTTTTGTGACCATAGACTGGGAAGCTGAGATCCTCGCCAGTAGAGATTCTCAAGGCCAAGTTCACACGGCCAGATGTCCCCACCCCCATGGCCCTGAGCTCTTCTCCCTCTCCACTCCAAAGCCCAGAGACACTAGTCATAGGAGAAGAAATCCCCACAATGGCTACCCTGTTCTGAGAACACCAGGGCTGTGCTGGCAGGATTTGTAGGTCCCAAGGCAATTTTCATGTCCTGTTGAAAGTTTTCCTCATTAAAGCAATGGAAATCAATGCAGTAAATACACTTATAATGAACTGGCCTGCTCACGCTCCCCGCCTCTTCCTAAGGAAGAGCAATCAGGAGAGACACATATTGGTTTCAGCTCCATCACATCTTTCGCCCTTGCGTGGTGCCCCCTCTGGGAATCTCCCTAGCTCCTGTCAATAGCATTTGAGATGCTTTGGGGGTGTTTTATTGGATGCTCTTTGTCACTGTGTCTGTGAGAAGTCAATGAAGCTAAGATTTAAGAGCCAGAAGGAGTTTAACTTCTTTCCCGCATAGGCCATAGCGGCCGCCTGCCCTCTAGGGGACTGTTCACAGACCTCCGGGCAGAAGGGACCTAGAGGAGGATGTTATGTGACTACCTCATTTCACAAATATGGAAACTGAGGCACAGAAAGGCGAGGACCACACAGCACAGGATCAGCACTTCCAGCGTCTGTGCATCCAACTGTCTTAGATACCCGAGAATCCCTTCCGCAGAAGGTGTTGATGCCTGGGAAGCAGCGATGCCTGGCACAGGCTGCCTGAGTTTGAATGCCTGGCCCACCGTGTCCTATCTGTGCAAGACCCTGAGAAGGTCACCTGACCTCGCAGGGGCTCAGTGTTCTCCTGTGTAAAAGGGGAGTGACCAGGAAAGTATCTGCTCCATGGAGTTGTTGAAAGCTTTAATAACACAAGAAAAACTGTAAGAACTGGGCTGCCGGGGTTCTTGTCCCAGCATCAAGAAGAGTTCAGGAATCTGGAAAAGGCTGTGCATAGATGACATAGGAATCCAGAGGACCTTCAGCTAAAGGAACTGAAGACTCCCTTCTTGTCTAGGACCCTTGCTTTTATTAACACAATTTGTCCTAAGGTAAGGTGGAGATAATACACTTCAAAGGGTAAGGTTTCAAAGGGTACAGAAGCATTGTCCGTTTGGGAGAATTAGCCTATGACTGTTCAGGTGTTTGGCCAGTAGGAGGCAATAACGTGTAGATTAAGATGCCCTTTAACTGTCTGGCAGCCACAATCTATTTAATGTATCCTATTCAGGTTTGGGGAAATGCCTTTAGCCATTACCAGATGCAGGTGACTACGTGTGTGACTCAACCCTGTTGAGTCCCCAAGTCTCATCAACCTTTTGATAAAACTCTTGAAATTATGACATGCTGGAATTGGTTCCCAGCACTGGGAAAATAGTGAATGTTCAGTAAATGCTGGTGATGGCCATTATTATGAAAGATAGTATCCCTGGGGCTAAGAGCTGCTCCTAGAAGAACTTAGCTTCCCTGGCTTAGAACTTTGAAGCAGGACATGAGCTTGTGTTGACTAAAGACCAGCCCAAGACAGAAATGGCCTTGCTTTGCTTCAGAGCTACCAGTCATGCTCCCTGGATAAATGGTAAGATCGAAAGTTCCTTAAAGCAGGCAACAGCCTTAGACCTCTTTGTGTTGCCTAACCCAGTGCTGAGCACACATGGTGTGCCCGGATCTGCGTTTCTCGGCCAGACCCTCCTGCTGATGCCCTGTGCCTGCCAGCTCATGAAAGCCAGCCCTCCTTCCCGGCGAGGTTCTTGGGAATTGCTCTCACTGGATGTCACTGGTTTTTTGCTCTTGACACTGGCCTACTGAGCTGCTGAATGAATTATCTCCAGAGCTACCACCTCTGGGTTTCTTGTTATAAGAAACAATTAAGTTTCTACATTTCTTAAGTCAATTTTAGTCAGGAGTTTTATTGAAGACAAAGTCATTCCATGCTTTATCAGGTAAATATCAGTATTCCTCCCCACAAACTCCATCAAGGTGTAATGGATTACACTGTGTAGAAAGACTGAAAAACAAAATCTCTAACATGATCAAGTAGGAGTCTATACATAAAATTCAAGAATCCCAGAATGTGGGAAGAAATGTAAATGTCACCCATGTCTGACATATGGAAGAGAATGGTAAGTCCAGAAATAAACCCTCATATTCACAGTTACTCTGCTCTGCAGAACCCAGAGATAGCTGTGTAACACTACTCGCCCAGCCCACTGGGCAACAAGCCCATAAGACCTGGTACATGGGATGGAATATATTTGCCATCCCTGGCCTAGGACAATGGTACCAAGAGGAAATTTTAAAAACCATTTGAAGCCACATTCATAGGCAGAGAGAAAACCACTGGCACACTGGAATGAGGGACTCCACACCTGCAGACGATGCTAGAGGGCCTCCCAGACTTGGTCATCCTGCCAGGATATCTTCCTACTGCTGGTTGTAGCTCATCTCATCTTTGAGCAACTGAGTCTATTAGAAAGATTATATTGATTTCAAAGCTGACTCACCAGAGCTTCCCAGAGGGTTACTGGGGGGCGGGGAAGACATGTCATTCATATTTTAATATGAATTGTTTTTCCTCCATCAGTGGGCTGCCATCTGGGTGTTTTCCTCGGCGTCTGTGTCAGACTGGGGTAGGCAGCATGAATGCATGGAGTGCCTGGGGGCATCAAGCGCTAGGGGGAATTTAACTCATATAAAGCCTTAAATATCAACAACAAATGTGAAAGTGCCATAAACTCTCGAGCAAAGAGCACACAAATAAAATCAGAAGGAATACAAATGGACAATAAGCAAAGGGGAACATTCTGTCTCATAAGCAAGCAAAGAAATGTTAAGCAAAGCCATGGAATTTTGTTTTTCACCCCCCTGATATTAACAATGAGTTTAAGACAGAATATTCGATGCTGCAAGGGAGTGGTAAGACAGACACAAATGCAGGCTCCTTGGTGGAGGAAAAGCTGAAACTTCGGGGCAGTGCAGCTGGACAAATGCGCTCTTGTGTCCAGGCATTTCACCCCAGTCCTTAGATCAACGATGCAGGCAGGTGTTTATGGAATAAAGGAGGTCAACAAAGTGCTTATGCACAAGCCGCAAACGGAAGCAACTTCCAGGTCCTGCGAGAGGGGAATGGATGGCTTCATAGATTATAATGTATCCACGTGCTAGAATGGGTTTTGAAATAGATAAATGGCATGGGAAAGTGCTCACAATATAATGTTGCTCTTCAAAGTCTGGCTGAACATCAAGAGGTACTTAGTTCGTAATTACATAAAGTCTTCACCAACCCATAGAGATACTACTGGGAAGAAGTAGCCTGAGTGCTGACAGAGCAGCTACCGGTCAGGGGAGTAGCCAGTGACGTTTAGTTCTTCTTCAGTCTTTCCTACATTTTTCAAATTTCCTCATTAATCATGTGTTGTCTTTTTTCTTTCATTGGAGGGGAAAAAAAGAAGAAGTGTTATTTTTTTTAAGAAGAGGAAAAAGAAATAAAAGGAAGTAATTGAAGATCTAACATCACCCTGACCCCTTCTATTAGCACCTGTGTCTTCAGCAGCCTCGTTCGTAAAATCAGGACAATTGTACCTAAACTGTTTTCACAAAATTGCTGTGAAGATAAAATCAGAAAATGTATGTGACATGTTTTGTAAATTGTAAAGCACTATACAAATGTTAGCCGTTGTTAACATTATAATACAAAATTAACTTCAACAATCGGAGAAAAGAGAAAATAGATCCGTAACAAGATATCTCGGGCTTTGACATGGGAATGGGAAAATACAAGCATGAGCTAAGAATAGAAAGAAGGGGGGCAGGCCACCAGAATCCTCAGGAAGCCCAGGGAGAATGTTTAACAAGAAGCCAGAAACACCAACAAGCCACAGAAGATGTCCTTTGTTTTTAAAAAATCTGAAAACTGAAGAATATACAAATCAGCAGGATGGGGGAGGCCAAACTAAAATCAGAATGAACTGAGGCAAATATGTTGGAAGAGCATCTTGCAGGATCTGACTTGACTCCAAAGGTAGAGAAGAAGCACCCCAAGGGAGAAAGCTGGTGATGGGAGAGGACACTTAATTATCACAGGGCAGGAATGGACTCGGAAATGACAAGGGCCTGGCAGAAGAACTCGAATTCTCTGCCTTGCAGAGGAAGGTGCCTGTGGCCTGCCGTGGCTGGCCATCCCCTCCTGTTTAACTCTCTCTCCTGCTCTAGTTTCCCAGACCTCACTTAGCCGCCTGCCTGACTGCCTGCAGCTCCTCCCCTGAGCTCCCCTCTCCTCCTGATATCCACACAGCACCTGCTCCAAACGTCCTCTGTTTCTCCCAGCTCTTTGTTCTCCCTGTTCTCAGCCAGCACCTACACATTCTCGTCTCCATGGGTTTTTCCCTCAACCGAGTCTTAGAAGCCCTGCTGCCACTTCACACTAAGCTGGCCTAAAGCCAAATGCATCTTCTTAAAAACCAACCCAACCCACAAAAAAACTGGTCAAATGGATCCTCACCTTCCAATTCTGATAACGGTTCTGCTGGAAACATTGGCTTCCTCTGGTGCTTCTTCTTCTCTTTCCAAACCAAACTCGCTCTGGTCCCCAGCAGCCCAGCTCCCCTCCCTCTGCCCCTGCCAGGAGGAGCACGTCTTCCTTCCCAACATCTCCAGTCACCTCTGTATCCTCATCAAGTCTCAAGTCCTATTGACATAACCTTTCATATTTTTCTTATATCGGGCCCTTCCCCTGGCCCATCCAGCCCAGATCTTACAGGTGTCTACAGAGCCTTCTGCATCTCCTCCCTGCATCTCCTCTCTCCATCCCTCCTAAATGCCGCAAGCAAAGGGAGCTTCCCACAAATGCACCTTTCCTTCTTGAATTCTCCCATGACTACCTTGTGCCCACTGGATAAAAAACAAATGCTTTGCCTGGCATTCAAAGCTCTCGAGCCCTAGCTAAGGGCTAAACAAATGGCTTGGTCAAGTCCCGTTGAGGGGTTGGGCCAAGATGGTGGCCAAGATTAGATTTCAAGCATGAAGGCTAGGGTACCAGTTGTCGAGAACTGAGTATGGACAGGGTTGTTAATGGTCAAAAAGAGGTCAAGTCTGGGAGGGAATGTAATTGCCAACATCGGTGCATGAAGGACAACATCCGAAAGAAGATCAGGGCAACGGAACCATTCTGGATGGGAAGGATTGCAGAGACGAGACGCAGGAGGGCGGGCTCCAGAAACAAGAACCTGGCGGGAAGTGGGATTTGGAGCCAAAGTGGCTCTTCAGCACGAGCAGGTCAGAAGTGTGCTTGCTCAGGGCCCATGAGGCTGATGTTGGGCAATATGATGCAATTGAAGCCAGTTTTTCTGGGCACTCGCTCCCCACACAGGGCTTACTCTCCCTGCATGTAAGACAAGCTGCAGCTCTGACTGAGGCAAGACTGCAGCTTCTGGAAAATTAACCAAAATTAGTTCTTTGGGCATACTTCTCCTCTGCAAGCCCACCACTGCATGCTCACTGCCCTTCAAGACAGCGATGTATCCCCAAGTCTAACCTTGCCATCATTTCCCCAGCCTAGAAAGTCCTTGACCCAGCAATGTCTAATTTCCATCTACCTTCTTGGCACAACCTAAGTCCTATGTATACCCCTCATTCATGAGAAATTGTCTTCCCTCTGAATTCCATCTAAGAAAGAAACCAAGGGAATAAAGGATTCATTGGATCTGAATCTGTGCTACTTGGCATTGAAACTGCCTTAGTTTGTCAGAGGCATTTGCATGCTTATGGCTTCCCCTCCAAGGCAGATGCTGTCAGCTGGCTAACCAAACACCCATTACCAACCTTGCCTACATCTGGGAAGCCTAACCACTCATGTTCCCAGCCTCTTGCTAGGGTGGCCATGTGATGCAGTTGTAGCCAATGAGCTAAAATCTTGCACAGTGGACTTGGAGGGGGTGAGGGAAGGGAGAGCAGGGGAGAGTGTGCCTATAAAGCACTTGATTCAATAAAAAAAGGGAGAAATAGTTGGTGTTCTACCCTTTCTTATTGTTCCTGCCTCAAATATGAGCATGATATTTGGAGCTGTAGCAGCCATTTTGTGACCATGAGGCAATAAGTCCAAGGATGAGAAGCCAGTTGCTAAGAAATGGCTCTATGGGATCTGATCTCCAAGGACGTTGTTGAGAAGCTAAAATCAACATCAGTATTCACCTACCTTCAGACTACTTTAAAAAAACACACACAACCTCATTTGTTTAACACGCTTTCAGTTAATTTTTCTGTTACTTAAAGCTGAAAGCGTTCCTAAATTAATCATCTTTATTGCCAGACTGTGAGCTATTTGACATCAAGGACCGTATCTTTCACTTCTTTACTTTCTACAGCATCTAGTATAGGGCCTAGCCAATAACCAACCTTAATAACCATCTGCTAGCAAATGGGAAAGGATGGGAGGGAGTTTTCTAGCCCTCACAGTGTCTATTGAAGCAGACAAGACATGGGTATTAGATGAAATAGTAGTAAACAAATGAGATGTTCTAGACATAATTTTAAAATTAGATATAAAATTGCCAAAACCGGTTTGGCTCAGTGGATGGAGCGTTGGCCTGCGGACTGAAGGGTCCCA
Source organism: Myotis lucifugus (assembly GCF_000147115.1). NCBI lineage: Eukaryota > Metazoa > Chordata > Mammalia > Chiroptera > Vespertilionidae > Myotis > Myotis lucifugus. The sequence goes on from NW_005871544.1 coordinate 452,341, forward strand.
GGTTCGATTCCGGTCAAGGGCATGTACCTGGGTTGCGGGCACATACCCAGTGGGAGATGTGCAGGAGGCAGCTGATCGATGTTTCTCTCTCATCGATGTTTCTAACTCTCTATCTCTCTCCCTTCCTCTCTGTAAAAAATCAATAAAAAATATATTTAAAAAAATAAATAAATAAAATAAAATTAGATATAAATAAATCCTGCTGACCAGATCCTATCCACCCAAGAGCTCTGAAGGGTGTAATTGCAGAAATGTTTAGCCAAGATGTGTGACCTGTTATTATAAAAGGCCTTAAGTCCCAGAGGCTAGATGATGGTCAAAATCCCTCCCACCTACAGAGTCGCCTGCAGAGGAGCCTGGGAACCAGAGAACATGGGTCTGACTTCTGTTCCAAACAGGTTGATAGAATCTATAAGAGAGATCACAGGACACCTGAAGAACATGAATTTGGTGCAAAGTTGGCCTCGCACTTCCTAAAGGAGACCCAGAAAGAGCAAATTCTCTTTAAAAGGGAGAAAAATAGTGAGGCATGATGGGAAGGAGAAGAAAGAAGCTGATACACAGGACATATTTAGAATTTCCAAAAGTCTGTAGTGTGGTTTTAAAGGGCTGGCTCATAAACACTCACCTGCTCTGGGATTGGTGAGGCCATGGCCTCCAATCTGGAAATGGAGAGTAGGATTAAGTGAGCACATGGCTTGATAGAGACTTGCTAATGATGGGCTTCCCCAGGAATCACACTGAGACCAGCAGGAAGTGAACAGTTCAGGGACTATCTGGAAGAGGAAGAACTCGCAGCAACAATTCTTCATCTGCACGACCCCAGAACAAACCTCAGAATGCGGAGATAGGGTTGCCAGGTAAAATACAGGACTGCCAGTTATATTGGGATTCCAGAGAGACCACGAGTAATTGTGTTGTATAAGTATATCCCAAATATAAATATGTTCCATGCAATACTTACACTACAAAATTATTTATTGGTTCTCTGAAATGCAACTGTTATTGGGTGTTCTTGTTTTGGGGTTGTTTGTTTGCTTTTTTGTTTGTTGGTTTTTGTGATTTTTTGTTTTGTTTTGTTTCGTGTTTTGCGAAATCTGGCAACCTTAGCAGGGAGAACTGGAGGGGAGTTGGCCATAGAGTGGCAGCACAGATGGATGTTGGCCAAGACACTAGAGGACAAGTCATCTCAGCCAAATCTATGACACTATAGGCCCTGGGTCCTCAGAACCTTGGGATGGGCTGAGGGGGAAGAGTAAGAAAGATAGCCTAGGGCAGTGATGGCGAACCTTTTGAGCTCGGCATGTCAGCATTTTGAAAAACCCTAACTTAACTCTGGTGCCGTGTCACATATAGAAATTTTTTGATATTTGCAACCATAGTAAAACAAAGACTTATATTTTTGATATTTATTTTATATACTTAAATGCCATTTAACAAAGAAAAATCAACCAAAAAAATGAGTTCGCATGTCACCTCTGACACGCGTGTCATAGGTTCGCCATCACTGGCCTAGGGGTTAAGAGAACAGACTCTGGGACCAGACTGTGTAGGTTCAAATCCTTGCTCTCGCATTGACCAGTCGGGTAACAGAGCATTTGCTTAACCACTCCGTGCCCATTTTCTCATCTGCAAACCAGCACTCTAAAGTGCCTAGGACAGTGACTGGCATCTGTGAATGTCAGCTTTGTGCAAAGGTGAGCCAGAACGGGCCTGCACATTGGTGCGAACCTCCATCTAGTGCAGCGGTTCTCAACCTGTGGGTCGCGAACCCTTTGGCAGTTGAATGACCCTTTCACAGGGGTCACCTAAGACCATCCTGCATATCAGATATTTACATTATGATTCATAACAGTAGCAACATTACAGTTATGAAGTAGCAACGAAAATAATTTTATGGTTGAGTCACAACATGAGGAACTGTATTTAAAGGGCCAGAAGGTTGAGAACCACTGATCTAGTGGCTTCCCAAAGGCCAGGCTGGCCAGACCACTAGGTTTGCCATTTCTGTCAGTCAGTGCCTTGTTGGAGAGCACAGCTGAGGATTGACTGGATGGGGGATGCAGGAATGTGGGTCCTCCCATGGGTCACACTTTCTGGTCCCCAACAGCCCAGTTCCCCTCCCTCTTCCTCTGCCAGGAGCAGCAGGTCTTCCTTCCCAACATCTCCAGTCACCTCTGCATCCCAAAGCCCAGCAGCCCACAGGGCAGTGTTAAATCCAGAGCTCTGGAGCCAGCAGCTTCTGTGATGTACTCTGCTGGGGCCACACAGTCAGCACTGGGTATGGACCACGGCCTGGCCTCCTCTTTCCTGGCTCCGTGGCTCCTGGCTTGCTGCTGACCACAGGGCAGACGTTCTTTGTCCCTCCCGATACCACCTCCCCTCCAGGTCTGTCTTGGCTTGACCTTAGACAACAGCTAAGTCCTTGACCTGCTCTCCTGTCCTTGTCCTTGGCTCCCCAGCTCATCCTCTCCTGCCAACTAGACTGACCTTGTCCTCCCCTGAGTGGGGGAGCAAGAGAAAGAAGCAACTATCCACTGTTCTGGGGCCCAAAGGGCATTTACCTGTTAGTACAGCTGCTGGATAGACCCCGCCTTCCTTTCTCTGCTTCCCAGGACCTTCCCTTCTGCTCTCCAGAGCTAGTGTGGGTGTGGTGACCTGTCGGTAACACGGTTAACACTTTAAGACAGACACAATTTAGGAATTCTGTCCTGGTTGGCTACCAGGTCGGTAGGGGCTGAGGCCCGGGTGACTTTGGGAACACCACGAGTCCTCAGGCAGCAGAGTGAGGAACTAAGTGGGGGATTGAGGAAGGAGCATCTTGGGGGAAAGTCCAATTTTAAAAGCTGGAACATGAGAAATGGAACCTTCCCACACGCTGTGGGAATGTAAAATGGTAAAGCTGCCGGGGAAAACAATCTGGTGGTTCCTCATTAGCATATGACTCAGCAATTCCACTCCCAGGTATACATCCAGAGGAATTAAAAACAAGTTTTCAAAACAAAAAGTTGCCCAAGAATGTTTATAGCAGGTCTCTCTCTCTCTCTCTCTCTCTCTCTCTATATATATATATATATATATATATATATATATATATATATATCATCCCAGGAGAGGAGACCTCATCGCTGAGCGGCTGATCAACAAACTGGTCCAGAGCATGAAGCCCAGTCCCTATCACCCAAGGAGGGGCTGGAGGCTGGGACACAGCAAACTTCGTCTCCCGGGCCCTCCTCACTTCTCCTGGTAGGTTTTGTCCTCTCCCAGGCCCTCTCCCACCCAGGGTGCCTGGACCATCATGCTGCACCCCTGGGTCCTGTGCAGGGACCCCTGTGTCGGTGAGAAAACAGAAATATACCAATCAAGTGTCATCAACTGATGCATGGATAACAAAATGTAGTCTAGCCACACAATGGAGCAGCACAGAGCCATGAAAAGAGATGAAGCGCTGACATGCGACATCATGGATGAACCTTGAACACATGATGCTAAATGAAAGAAGCCAGACACGTAGGCCACATATTGTATGACTCCATTTATATGAAATGTCCAGAACAGGCAAATCCATAGACACAGAAAGCAGACTAATGGTTGCCAGGGGCTGGGGGAGGGGAGACTGGTGAGTAACAACTAAGAAGTATGAGGTTTCCTTTGGGGTAATGAAAATGTTCTCAAAATGATGGTGGTATTGATGCACAACTCCATGGATACACTAAAAGATATTGAATCGGACACTTTACACGGCAAATTGTGTGGTATGTGAGTTATATCTCAATAAAGCTGTTTTTAAAAAAGAGTTGGCAGATGGTCCGAAATGGACTTCAATTCTATGAGATCAGCCTAATAGAATCAAAAAGTAATTCACCAAGGAAGATGCGAATTCTCTAAGCCCCCCGCCCGGTGGCTGTGGAAGGCTTAAAGGCCGATGACAAACCCTTTCCTGCATCCACTGCTGGATTATTTTCCCCTCTCCACCCCTGTGCACCTCAGCACCTCACACATCTATTTCTCCTTTAATAGAATCAGATGGTAATTGTTGGCAGGCCTCGCTGCCCCCTACTGGACCCTGAGGTCTCGGAGGGCTGAGACCATTCTCTCTTGGCCTTTGCATCTCCAGCTCCTGGTACCTGGTTGGTGCTCAGAAAAGAAGTGTTGAATTGATATGTGTTGTATAAATCCCCATCTCCTCTATCTGAAGATCTCACTCTCACACAAGAAACTGGTAACGCACCGAAACCGGTTTGGCTCAGTGGATAGAGCGTCGGCCTGCGGACTGAAAGGTCCCGGGTTCGATTCCGGTCAAGGGCATGTACCTGGGTTGCGGGCACATCCCCAGTGGGAGATGTGCAGGAGGCAGCTGGTCGATGTTTCTCTCTCATCGATGTTTCTAACTCTCTATCTCTCTCCCTTCCTCTCTGTAAAAAATCAATAAAATATATTTTAAAAAATAAAAAAAAATAATAAATAAATAAATAAAAGAAACTGGTAACGCAAATTGCCTTGAGAGAAAGAACCAGGGAATGGGGAGAGGGACATGAGACACTTTTTGCAAACCCTTTAGTGCCTTTTAAATTTTATGCATGCCAACACATCGCCTATTCCAAAAAGAAATTAACTTAATTTTTTAATTGTTTGAAAATGAGACGCCCATTAGCACAGACACAGAATTCATGCATTTGATAAAACAGAGAAGAGAATATGGCCGAGGCCTCAGAAGAGGAGGCTCGGCAGCAAACCCCTTAGTGGGAGATTCAGGAAAGTTGAGCCCAAAGCCCTCGGGAGAGAAGGTTGTGAGTTTACTGCTCCTTCCCGTATCCCCAAGGAGCCAATCGTATCTCTTCCCTCCCTCTGGGTAACGACACCAGGTGTCCTGGGCAGTGCCAGCATCGGGGATCAGTCCACCATCAGTCCCCACATCAGCTTCATCAGGATCACACAGCATTCAACCCCCACTCTCCGCTCAGGAGACCGCCAAGGCTGCCGTGGTCATAAACCAGGAGAGGAGTCCTCATCGCTGAGCAGCTGATCAACAAACTGGTCCAGAGCGTGAAGCCCAGTCCCTATCACCCAAGGAAGGGCTGGAAGGCTGGGACACAGCAAACTTCGTCTCCCGGGCCCTCCCCACTTCTCCTGGTAGGTTTTGTCCTCTCTCAGGCTCTCTCCTACCCAGGGTGCCTGGACTGTCATGCTGCACCCCCTTGGTCCTGTGCAGGGACCCCTGTGTCAGTGAGAAAATAGAAAACAATGAGACCCAAATGTCCCAGAAGGACACCAGCCCTCACAGTGAGCCAGCATCTGGCCGGGATATGCTTTGAAATGGTCTGTTGATGTCCCAGCCTCCCTCTCTTCCCGTCAAGTGGCCTAGAGGCAGGTCTGATCCCCCATCATCCATCTCCAGCCCCCAGCTCAGAGCTGGCCCATGGCAGGCACCAGTACTCATTACTTAGCCAATGCCGAGTGAGTGAGTACTTACCAGTGCGGGCACTGCCCCTATGTACTTGCTCCTGACATCAGCCTTAGGAAGCACGTGCGTTATTCCCAATTTACACCCGAGTCACACGGAGCTTAAAGTAACTTGCCTGGGAGCCCACAGCTATGAAATGATGGAAACAGGACTCAAACCCAGTTGGCTCCAGAATCCCTTAGCTTAACCAAAACACTCTCCCATGGTCCATTCAAGAGACACTGAGTGTGTGTGTGTGTGTGTGTGTGTGTGTGTGTGTGTGTGTGTGTGAAGGTGAAGATGGGTGGGGGTAGAAGGAAAAGAAAAAGAGGAAAAATACATTGGGGCCTTGAGTGTCCCGACTAACGAGTTTTTTGAGATACCAGCTGTCTCCTGCGATTTTTTGCATTGAGTTGATAGAGTAATTTGAGTTAACGAGCTCCTTAACGAGCTTGGTCTTGGAACAAATTAAACTCGTAAGTCAAGGCCCCACTGTAGAAGGGAGAGAGGCAGGATCAGAGGACACTAGGTCCCAGGCCCTTGCTCTCCACTTTGAGAGGCAGCAGCAATATTTGGTCAGTCCCTGAGAGGTCGGGGACTCGCCCAGGCTGTCCAAACTCTCAAGAGACTCATGAATAAGCTAGAATATCAGTGTGTCGGTTCCAGAGAAAACTATAACTTCCAAGAAGACCAGGACCCCATGTCCACCGGTGGGAAGACAGCGTATGTAAGGAAATGAGTTGTTCTCATCAGAAGTTTGCCCAGTGAGCAAGGACTCCGTGCCACAGAGCCGCAGGATGCTCTTAATGGCTCATGTCAGAGAGTTATGATCGCTGATGCTCCGGGTCCTCTGGGCCGCCTGTCAAGCAGAGTGGATGTTTCTGCCAGCCAGACGGGCCCCCTTGCTCTCGACAGCACAGGAAAAACACTGACAAATCATTGCCCTTTGGGGTCCCCTACCTCTAGACAATGCACGGACCACCCCCGTAGCTAACACGTTTGTTTCCCAGACCAGGCACATTGTGATCTGTTAGATTTCACAGTTGATTAGGTCTCACAGTCACAGATGCTTGACCCCATGATGCATGGATTCTTACTAGTCTTTCTCTGAGAGGACAGCCAAGTTCTGAAAAAGAGGGATGGGGGGAGGAGAAACACACCATCTGACCATGGGCTGATTTTACCTTGTTCTGAGGCCTGTCTCTGCTTCTGGCCTCCAAGCTTGCTATGGGTCCCCATCCCAGGCAAGGGTCCAACTTGCGCCCTCCCAGTGTGAACATGTTGGGCACTGGTTGTAAATGGGATGTGATGAGGTAGAAACCATGTCTGGGGTGAGTAGGCAAATGCACACTCCAGTGCAAAGTAGTGAACTGTAATTTAAAAAAAATTATGTCTCCACTTAAGCGAGTCTGATTTAACCCTGGCCGCTCATGAAGGCTGTGTAACATAGATTTCCTCTGGTATAAGACAAGACTCCCTCACCAATAGCAGAATCTTCCAACACCACTGCTAGAGTAATATTTAAACCTACTGAGTACCTTTCATGTTCTGGATGCTGTGTCAAACTGTCGCATGTATGTATTAGTTATCTGTTGCTGTGTAACAAATTACCCCAAGACTTAGCAACTTAAAACAACACACATTCATTGTCTCATAGTTTTTGTTGGTGCAGGTACAACTTAGCTGGGTCCTCTGGCTCTCACAAGACTACAGCCTCATCTCAAGACTCAACTGGAAGGGCCCACTTCCAAGCTCACTCACATGGTTGTTGTCAAGATTTACTTCCTCTTCAGCTGTGGGACTCAGTTTCTCATGGCGCTCTTGTGAGCTTTGGGCCCGAGATCTCTACAGTTTATTACCGTGTTCACTTTTCCACAGAGCATCTTATAACATGGTCTCTTGCTTCATGAGAGCAAGCAAGTGAGAGGGCAAGAGAGAGTTCTAGTGAGAGAGAGAGCTAGCAAGACGGAAGTCACAGCCTTTTGTCATCTAATCATGGGAGTGACACACCATCACTTTGCCATAGTATTCTATTTGTTAGAATCAAATCACTAGGTCCCACACACACTCAAAGCAGGAGATACCCAGGGACTGAATACCAGGAGGCAGGCATTACTGGGAGCCATATCAGAAGCAAACAATCTCTTCAAGACATGGTCACGGTACTGGATCTACTCAAAGCAATCCTCTGAGATAAATGCTATCGTTATTCTCTGCATCTCACTGGTATGGAAACTGAAGCTCAGAGAGATTAAGGAAAGTGTCCAAGGTCACACAGGTCATTGATGGTGGAACCAGAACTCAAACACAAATCGGTTTTAACAATCATTCACTAGAGTCTCCCATGGTTGGGGAAGAATCTGTAATCAGGTGATTTTCCCATAGTGGTCCCAGATTCTACCAAAAAAAAAAAAAAAAGACCACTCATTCTGTCATTAGGGAAGGTTGGTTTTCTCTAATGAGCATGAGACTAATTTGAAGAACCCACAGATTGGTGGCCACAGCATCAAGACCAAGAACTAAACCTTTCCCGGTCTAGACTTTAACTTCAGACTAGCTGCAGAGATGGCCCATCTCCTCTACCCTGGCTCTGCCAGGGGAAGTCAGTGCCTCACTTTTGGTCACAGCCTGGTTCCCCTAGACTGTCATTATATTTTGCAAATATATGTAAATTATTCCCCTTGGCAACCTGCCCAGTGATATGACTTATAACTTCCTGACTTATTAAACACTACTATGTGTCAAGCATTGAATGACACAGAGAACAATCACTGTGTTATCCTCAAGAAATTCACAGAATTTCTTTTTTCTTTTTTTTTTTCTTTTTTGAGAGAGAGAGAGGAAGGGAGAAGGATAGAGAGATAGAAACATCAATGAAAAACATCATCAGCTGCCTCCTGCACACCCCCTGCTGGGGACTGAGCCCACAACTCAGGCATGTGCCCTGACCGGGAATTGAACTGGTGACCTTTTGGTTCCTGGGTTGATACTCAACCCCTGAGCCACACCAGCTGGGCTCACAGAATTTCTGGAATCTAGCACTGCACTGTCCAATATAGTAGCTACGGCCACTCATGGCTGAGTATATGAAATGTGGCTAATCTGAAAAGAGATGTGCTGTTACTATAAAATAAGAGTGGATTTCAAAGATTCATATGAAAAAGATAAATAGCTCATTAATAATGTTTCTTTGGTTAAATGTTAAAAAATATTATTTGGGGTATATTGAGTTAAATAAAATGTACTATTGAAAATCATTCTTTTTACCTTTTTAATATGGCTATAAGAAACTTTTAAATTGCATATGTAGCTCACTTTTGTGGCTTGAGTTATATATCCACTGGACAGTGCTGGTCTAGAGGTAGAGTTTCATCGATTAAGGGCTCACCCTATGCCCTGTGCTCTGCATACTGGAAACAAGCCATTTTTTTAAACCTCATAATAAACTTGCACGGGGGTATCACTTACCCGTGTACAGCTAAGGTGGTGACATGTGCCCGAAGTCGCACAGTAAGTGGGTGAGCAAAGTTCATCAGAGAGATGACTATGCATCTATGCCAGGGGTGGGGAGCGAAATCATTTGGTCTGGCCCTGCCAAGCCATTAGGGGTGAGTCAATTAAATGCTTGACCAAATATAGCAGGCTAATTTCTAAGTTGATAATTTTGTATGGCCCACGAATAATGTTATAAATATTTAAATGGCCCTTGGCAGAAAAAAGGTTCCCCACCCCGATCTATGCCATAAAGTGATGGGTGCTATAGTGGAGGAATAGCCAGGAGCAGCCAGGAGAAAGCAGCCGCTCTGCCTGGAAGGCGAAGGAAGCCCTCCAGATGGAGACGAGGCTTAGGCTGAGTGAGCCGGGAATGAAGACGTCCAAGTGGTGAGCAGCAGAAAGGGTTTTCCAGGCAGAGGACGAGCAGGTATGAACTCTCAGAAGCATGCAACTGCCTGGTGCCTTCAGGGACTGGCAGGGGGTGAGACGGTTTGCATTCAGGGAGCAAGTGGAGGAGATAAGTCGGGCACGATAAGCAGGAGCTTTGCGGGCAGAGGCGTGCACGCCATGCACCGGAGTTTGGACTTCATCCTGTGGGTCAGCAGTCTCAGCTCTGGCCACACATTGAGATAGATATCTGATAGATCATTTAAAAAATACCAGTGCCCAGGTGCCAGCCCAGAGCAAGTCAATCAGAAAGTCGGAGGAGGTAGTGGTGGGTGGCTGAGAACCTCGCCCTAGTATTGAGAATTTGTGGAAGAGCTTTAAGAATAAAGTCAAATAACCACAGTTCTGTCTTAGGAAGATCATTCTGAAGGTTGTGTAGACATGGATTACTGGAGGTGAATGAGACTGGAGGCAGGGAAATCCAGGCAGGGTTTTACCGAAATAGCAAAGTTAGGGGTGCTAAGGCCTGAGGGCATGGAGCTGAACACAAGAACTGGCGAGGTGCTTGGGTGAGGGGCCCCCAGAGAGAGAGACCACTGCCATGATTCTGGCCACCTTCAACCATCACCGCTTAATCGTGCATCTCCAACCCCAGTCACATTCAATGGCTTGCTAGACCTCTCCCCGTAGGTCTCCTCCAGCCATCTCAGAGCCTACTCCTACATGTTTTCTGTTCTCCTCTTGGCTCCTAGAAACCCCACAACCCTGTGAGTCCATCATCAAATCCTCTCTCTCCCTCTCTTTCCACATCCAATCAGTCACCAAGGATGGTGGCTGCTCCCCTCAGAGCTTCTTCTCCCTGTCACTCCCCAGCCCTTCTCCTCCTTGAGTTCTTTCATTTACTGCTGAAACCATGATGATATTCCCTGAGGCAACCACTATTGGCTGGCTACCTAAAGCCATTCGCCCTTATTTCTGGTCAGACATTATTTAGCTCTCTGGCCATGTCTGTATGAATCACCTTAGGATTTATATATATGAACTCTCCCAAGTTGATTCTGCTCTGTGTTCAGACTTGAGAGCCATCTCTCGAAACCACAGGTTCTGAAAGTGTGGCCCTTGAACCAGCTGCATCAGCATATCTGGGAACTTGATAAAAACAAAAATGCTTGTGCTTTATCCTAGATCTACTGAATCAGGACCTTGGGGGTGGGGCCCAGAGATCTGTGTTGTAATAAGCCATCCGAGGTTTAACAAGCACACTCCAATTTGAGAACCACTGGTCTAAATGAATTATGGTCCTCGCATTCCCCTTTGCTAGTAATTGCTTTTCAGTGGGCCGGTGAAACATGAAGAAAGTCTTCCAGGAGAACTTTGAGGGGAAAAATTCCTGCCTGATAGAAAGAGGGAGTCGCACAGGAGAACACCCTTCCCCAGACATAGACACTTTCGGTGGGAAAGAGACTCTGTTGTCGGGTGAAGCTGTGATGCTTGGAGCTATAGCAGCCATCATGGGACCATGAGGAGAAAAAAAAAATAAGAGAATCATAGAGAAGCTAATTCAGAACCTGATGTTGGTGAGCTGCCAAATTAGCCAATCCTCGAGTTTTCTAATCTCATATTTGCTATGAAGTCATTGAGTGACATTCTTGCTTAAGCCACTTTAAAGTTGCATATTATCTTACTTGCAGCCAAAAGCATCCTAACTTCTATAGCCTCCTAACCATTCTTCACAGCTCCAGGCCTTCTCCTTCAAATCCATCCAACTGGCAAAAATGGTAAAAAGCCTTATGTTTTACCCCACTCTACAAGCTAACAGCTTAGCTTAAATGCTGATGAAAGGCATACGACCTCCTGGGTCAGAGGCAAAAACTGCATTATTCATGGCTCCGCAAGCTGCATGTTTGCATGGGTTCCTCTTGCTTTCAAGTCCCACAGGGACAACATTATGGGCCCATGTGGCACCTGCATGCACAGTGGACTGCATTACAGAAAAAGGACCCAAACCCAAGGAACCAAAACCCAGCAAGCAACGAACAGGCCAGTTACCTCCTCCTGGGGCGGGACTGTGGAATAGCCCCAGTAGCCACACTGCAGTCACCTTGACCTGCTTCATTACCTGTATGCCCAGCTATGGGACTGCTCGGTATCAGGAGGCAAATAAGCCTTGAAATGTCTGGAGCCCATGGTGGCCTGCCTCCATAACACCCACACGCAGCTTCCAGCTAGAGCTCCCCAGTTGGCAGAGGCTAATTCCAGCATGTCGTAAATGCAAGAAGTTTCATCAAAAGGTTGATGGAACCTTGAAGCTTCAGCAAGGCATGAAGTATTATTGCCTACTGGAGTGGCCGAAAGCATTTCCCCAAAGCTGGATTTACATAAATGATTGCTTGCTTCCAGACAGCTGAGGGCATTTTAATCTACATGTTATTGCCTCCTGCTGGCCAAACACCTGACCAGCCAGCAGTTCCCCCCAACCTGACAATGCCTACTGTACACCAAACCTTACCTTTGATATGTATATCTGCTTTGCCTTAGGGCAATGTGTGTTAATAAAGAGTGAGGGGTCCAGAGATTCAGAGAACTTAGCTACTACAGCTAAGCTTCCTCTGGCTCCCTGATGGGTTACAAATTTATATTATATTTCTAGTCTCTTTATTAATTTACATGCAGTGCCTTGTCCAGATTCCTGAACCCTTCCAGATGCTGGGAAAATCCTCAGCATTACCCAGTGTCCATGGCTGTGGCCACCTAAGTCCTCTCCTCAGCTACCAGTAGTGTCTGAGCTGGTTCAGGGCCCTTAACCACTCCCTCCCCATTTATGGCTGAGGTCTCCCACTCCCTCCCAGAAGTTCCAGGAGGCGCACCAGGTGCTTTCTCTCTCACCTCCGTGTGGAATCCTCTCATTCTGGTCTGGCATCACAGCTTTCCAGACTTTCCTCTCCTATCTGGACCCTGCCTCACTCATGCATCTCTTTGAATGGGTGCTTGTGGGGTGGGAGGGGGGAGATTCAGTCTTGATTCCCCTTTCGGTCTGCAGGCCTGGGCTCTGCATCCTTCAGGTCTGTCCTTGTCTACACGGTTCTCTCACATCCAGCACCCTGGACTTCCACAGGTGCAGAGGAGAGCTGGGATGATGGCTTCCTGTTGCCTCTTAATCCCATTCCACCCCTCACCCTGGAGTTAAGGTCCTACACAAACTGCCCCCAACTCACTTCTCTATGCCAGCAATTTTCATTCCGTGTGCCACAAGAGTTTTTAAAACATGCAACACCTGACTATTTAGTCAGGGGCACTGACCTCTTTTCCCTTAGATCAGTGGTCGGCAAACTCGTTAGTCAACAGAGCCGAATATCAACAGTACAACGATTGAAATTTCGTTTGAGAGCCAAATTTTTTAAACTTAAACTATATAGGTAGGTACATTGTTATTAACTTAATTAGGGTACTCCTAAGCTGGCCTTTGCTAAAAATGTCCTCAATCTGATTGAGGTACATTCGCTGAGGTCGACCTCTTCCAACTCTCCCATCCACACTCGTCTTGTATACTTGTTTCATCTATCTCCTTTCGTTCATCCTCTCTATATGTCCAAACCATCTCAACATACCTTTCTCAATCCTCAACACTACATCTTCTTTCACTTCACAACGTTCCTTAAAATTAACTTAATAAACTTTACTTAAAGTTTTAAGTCTTAGTTAAACTCTAGGTACGTTGAATGAAACTTGATATCATACTTAATAATGATATTATTTATTGATAAAATTAAATACCTGTAGGATTTGCAGCTGGTTGGAAAAATACAGAGGTAACTTTATGCTTCGAGTAGGTACTTTTGTCACCCTCGTGTGATTTTCAGATGTGACTAGCACTAACCACTGCTGAAGGACTGGCTCACTCAACTCGTGCATGAATCACGCACGCCTCCCACCGCGTTGCGTATGCTGCGTATCCCGAGGCCCGCCTGCGCCTCGTCTCTCGCCGGCAAACCGACCGACACCCCCCACTTCTTCTAACGCCAATTCTTCAAAATAGACTCGCCCGGGCCAAAAACCGACTTCTGCGCATGGGCCACGAAGTTTCAATCGCACTGTACATGCGCGCCCGCACGTGGTATTTTGTGGAAGAGCCACACTCAAGGGACCAAAGAGCTGCATGTGGCTCGCAAGCCGCGGTTTGCCGACCAGATTGTCTAATGCCCTGTCTTGAACAATAAATATATAGGTCATATAATAGAGTTGCATCTTATTGGTCACATTGCATAGTAAGTTTGCATCTGATTGGTTAATTCTTGGTACCAGAAATTTTTATATATAAGTATACGCACCCGATTTATTTTAAAGTCACTTTGGAGCAAAAAGGGCACATAATTACTATTTTTTTTAATCAATCAAAATTATACCTTTTTGGTTAGACTGGCAAAAAACATTTTTGGGGTAAGTCACAGAATTTTAGTAATTAGTTTATGTGTGCCACGAGATGAAAAAGGTTGAAAATTGCTGCCCTGTGCTATCCCTATACAGTCCACACACTCCTCATCTTTCCTGAACGATGCGGTTTCTGCCCCTTTGACTTTTGCTCCTATTTCTCACTGGGCCTGGGATGGACTCCTCCAGCCCTCTCTTCCCCTCGAAGATCCTGCCCCTCCCTCAAGCCCATCTGAAATGAGGAGGGTTTGGCGGCTTCTGTAGGCCTCGCTCCCAGCTGAACAAACTCTCTGCCTCCTTTCAACCCTCAGGGCCTGTGAACTTCTCTGCGGTTCTCATCTGCCAGGCTTCTGTTACAGTCCTCCCAGGCTGGTCTCGTCCCCACGACTAGAATAAACGCTCACAGAAGCAGGGACTACATGCTACTACTCCCTTTCGTCTCCCTTTTAGCCCGGAGCTCTGTTACTAGCTCTGGAACTAGCAGGGTAGTTCCCTCCTAAATGTGTTTGAACATCACGGCAGCTTTTCCCTGACTAAGGCAAACGAGCCCGTCCTGCTGTGAGCTGCATCCGCCCCGAGCTGTTCCATTGTCACCACCTCAGATACCAGAAGAAGGAGGAGGCCTTCCTGTCACTGGAACTGATGTCATTTGTTGAGTCAGCCAAGGGGCAAACAGGCAACATACAACTCTATGGGGAACATGTTGTGATTGGGCGTGTGCAAACCTACAGGCCCTTGCAGAGCCTCCAAAACTGGGTGCTGAGAATGGATTTCTGCTTCGCCTCGATGGTTCAGCCCATGGGGTAGCCAGGTGGGGCCTGGGTTGGTCTGGAGCCCTCCACCCCAGTGGGCTGTACAAATATCACTTTCTGTGTATTCATGAAAAGAAAAAGGCTGAAATGCCTTGCTTTTTTTTGCAGGGAGGGGTCATATTCCTAGACCTCTATGGTCTAGGGCAGTGGTCAGCAAACTGCGGCTCGGCAAACTGTGGCTCGCGAGCCACCTGCGGCTCGGGTCTAGTGTCTTGGGAGTTTAATCCTAAAAAGCTTACACTGTCATAGAGATAACGCCAAATAAAAGGATTTGTCAGTGAAATGAGGGGTTGAGATGGGAATGAGCTGGTTGAAAATTGTAATGAAAGATTGTGATAGGTTGTGGCTAGAATGGGATAGATTCAAAGGAAGGAGACTGGTGGCAGGCCTCGCATGAACGTGGCAAGAACAGGAGGCAGTGGATTAGAGAGGGAATGGGTGGGACTACCGATGGGGCGGGGAAGTCAGGCACCTTCCGAAAAGCCCAGCTGGCTCCCTCCATGTACCCTTTCCTCCATCCTCTCAGCATCCGGACTGATGGCCGAGCACAGATGGGCCTTGTTCCCGTCCATGTCCAAACAGCAAGACCCGCCCTGTTGACTCTATTTAAGGCCACGTTTATGATTGATGCAGTTCAGGAAATCCCGTTTTTCATGAAGACCAATACTTCATGATCTACACTCTCTTTTGCTTTATTCCCTGGCACTAAATGTGACTTCAAAACCAACCCCCCACTTTTTAAACCTCCGATGACCCAGGTCCATTTGCCCTCTCTGGCTCAGCCTTCCTGGGGCTGTAAAGAGCCATATGGCTCTTTGTCAGTTCTTTTCTGTTCCTGCCACCACGGGAGGGGGCCTTCTACCCTTTCGTCTCCCTCTCTCAGCTGCTCGGTGTCTTTTCCAATTTAAGCTGAAATCACACTTCTCTCTTGCCTCTGCTTTCCCACCTCCCATGGCCTCCCTTGTCATTTATTATTTAATTCAATCACCCTATTTCATATGCACAGAACCATTTCTGAATATGGCACTTACCTCTTCTCAACCCGCCTCCCAGTGCATTGTCATTCCGCTCCAGTCCTGGGCCAGTGCCCTCAGAGGGCCAGTAAGTGGGCATAGGTCTGGCCCACAAACCCTCAAGCCCAATTAGCTTCTCAGGTTAGACACAGTGGAAAATTTCCAGCCGACGACGACAGACATCCTCCGGTTTGTGTAAGAGATGTCCTCCCGAAGGCAGATGTTTGGATGAGATTCCATTCGTCATTCCAAATGTGATAAGGTGAGTGGCCAGCACACGGGATGATTGGCTCAGTGACCCATGTTCTATTCTTCAGTTAGTGTCCATCATTAACTTAGTCCTGGGCCTTTAACCTCTCTAGACCTCAGTTTCTCGCCTACAAAATAAGAAAGCGAGGCCATGGTTTTTCAAATCCCTTTCAGTGTGAAAGTTCTAAAAATCATATTTCCCCAATGATCCACATAATTCAATTGTAGATCTATTTCCATAATTAAAATTCACCTCACTCCTAATCGGTGGGTAATGAGGAGTAATGGCCATGCCACTGCTCCTCATTAAAAGGGACTTTAGATTAACCTGGCGAACCCCTCGAGGTGTAGTTGAAGAGGCCGTAGCCCAGAGAGGAGAGGCAGCTAACCCAAGGTCACACAGCAAGCGAGGGGCAGAGTCAGCCTAGAGCTCACGACACTGGGCTCCTTGTGCGGTGCCTTAAGCATGAATGCAAACACAGGGTGTCCCCCCACAAAATGTACACACACATTAACAGCTGATAGCTCAATTTTGAAAATAAAATGTATTTGCATAAACACTGCCTTTATAATTATTCAAAGTCTGTGTATACATTTTGGGGGACACCCTAAATGTTGACCCAATGAGGGCTGGGCCTATGTCCCCTATTCAGGGAGGGCCTCTGACTGCTTGTCCCAATGGAGCCCAGCCAATAAGGTGATTCCATTCAACATCGTTTTGTTATAATGTTGATGAGATGCCATAGGAGCTTAGCTGTTGTTTATATCAATGAGCCCAGGGTAAAATTGGTTTCCTTATATGTTGTTTTGCTTAAAGTCGCAGAACCTATCGATGATGTTAAGTGAGGGCCAACTGAACGTGGAAGGTATGCTATGTGAGAAAAGGCTGTGCAGCTGCTGCCCGCCCCAGAGGAAGGGCTTGCTCTGAGAGCCCCGAGCCTCCACGGGAGAGGAGACCATCCTGAGACCTCCCTGCTGGAGAGGCCACGGGTACACGAGTGGGTCGACAGTCTCAGCACAGCCTGCACTTAACCAACTCAGCCCAACTGCCAGACAACAGTGAGGACCCACATTCAGAGTCCTGACTCGCCCCCTCCACCCCCGGCACAAGGAACAAAGAAGAGCCGTCCCCTGGGCCCTTTTCTAACTCCTGACCCACCGAAATCTGGGAGCACAAGACAACGGTGGCTGGTTTATACACTACATCTTGGGATCGTTTTTAATGTAGCCATAGTTGAACCCAACGAATCAGTAAACTCTCACACTGGCCGGTAACTGAGCTCGGGGCTCCCTGCCCCTGCGTGATTGATGCCAGGAGTTTGTGACTCACAGCACAGGTGCCGAAGGTCAGGTCGGAGAGGTAGCCCCTG
This sequence comes from Myotis lucifugus, assembly GCF_000147115.1. Classification (NCBI taxonomy): domain Eukaryota; kingdom Metazoa; phylum Chordata; class Mammalia; order Chiroptera; family Vespertilionidae; genus Myotis; species Myotis lucifugus. The sequence continues at coordinate 469,538 of NW_005871544.1, forward strand.
CCCCCACACCCAGGCCCCCACCCTGCCTTCAATGCAGTCATTTGCACACGTTCACCCCCACTCCCGGGACCAGCTCTCCTCTCTCCTCCCACAGTCCTTTGTGTATATCGTGCATGTCTGACTCACGCTGGATAGTAGTGACTTATTCATGTCTGTCTTCAATGCCCATTCTGTGCATTTCCCAGGCCAGTGCCTAGCACAGAATGGGCATGAAATCAATGTGTGTGGGATGACACTGGCCTACACCACAGGATCAGCGGCTCACCCCTACCCTGCTCAGGCCACCTCCTCGTCCTCCTCTATGGTTACCTCCTCTCCAGGCAGGCTCCATCTGCCTCACATCAGCCCCAGAGCCCACGAGGGGCGATGTCTGGAGCTATAATCTGGGGACAAAGAAAGCCAGAGAGAACTCAGCCAGGTGGGACACAACCCGGCAAGAATCGAGCCATTCCAGGGAGCGAGTGTTTTGTTAGTTGCTGCCTTTATGAATGTGCAGGTCCTGAAAGCCTGGTTAATTTTCTTGTTTGAACATTGTTTGAAATTGTTGGCTCTGGGAGAGACACTGTCCTTCAGCGGGTTCTCTTAGAAACTTTGCAACTCCAAGGTCTGATTCAGAGGCGAGCTGGAAAAGTCCCTGGTTGCTAAGAGACCAGAGAGCAAATTACCAGCTCACAAAAGACATACCTAAGACCAGTAAAAAAAAAAAAAGGTAGGAAATGGGCTTTCTCAAAATCAAAATAGGGTAAATAAAACTGGCGAGGAAAATAATTGGAAAGACAATTCTAAGCATGCTTCACGCTGAAAGGCAATGAAGCACTCTAGCCAGCTCCACTCCCTCTTTGTGTTTTTGTCACTTGACGGAACCAGCAGGAGAGCCCCTTTCCAGGCCTGAATTTCTGTGTCTATGAGTCAGAGGGAAAAACAAACTGTCCCAGATGATAAGGAGACAAGAAAAACATGAAATAAAGCTGCCTCTTTCATGCGCCAGGGAGAGAATGGGCTGCCTGCGGCTGTGGCCCAGAAACATCCCTGCGGGCGGAACAAGAGTCTCCCCCCAGGACAGGTTTCTCATCACCGCTGGTGAGAGGCCCAGAGCCAGGACAGTGCGCTGGCCCCCGCAGGAGGGGGACGGACACCTCAATCTGGGCATAAATCAGCTGGGGGTGCCGAAGGAAGGAGCAATGAGAAAAGCGCTGAACAGGCCCCAGGTATTTCTTTAGTTAAAGTGCTTTTATAGCCATCATTTTTAGTCTTTTCTTTTCTGGCCAGATAATTTAATAAAATATTAAAATTCTTTTTAATGATGAAGAGAAAGTGCATGCTATTTTCTCTCTCCATGAATCACTGCCGGGATAGAAATTCAACTCCTCGCACTGAAAGATTTTCTTAAGACACTGCTCAGCGGGACAAATGGTAGGAAAACCTTGAGTGGAAATTACCAGCCTCTTGAGAGAGGAGTCTGAAAACTTTAGGTGACCACAGAGTCACAGTCATCTGGGTTTTGGAGGTCAGAGAAGAAATGAAGTGGGAGAGAAAAGGGAGTGAGTGGGGGAGAAAGGGGCTCAGGGAGATAGGCATTGGGAGAAGATTAAGCCAGCAGTAGGTGTATGTCCAGGAGTTATGGAGGGATGTGACTGAACAGTTCCCACTTATCAATACTGCTGGGACAGCAGAAGAACTTCAGAATATGATGGATCCAACTGAGGTAAGATAGAGAGGAACTAGGAAAATTCCTTGCCAAGTGGAATGGGGAAATTGAGACAGATCGCTGAACAAACTGAGCAATTAAAACAGATACAGGAGGTCACCTCCCTAGAGATAACATCTAGGCCTCAGTTGTAGTTCAGCTCTGGGGCCAGAAAAGCAGCAGGTAGATGATGCCAGGACCAGCTGCAATGACCAATCACCCCTGGTGCTGGCACTAACCAATAAGTGAAGACCATGATGCTGAAAGGACACCTGGAAAATCGGATAAATATTCTATTGAAATCGTCTCCTGAGATCTCCCCGGTTCAGCCCACAAAAGCAAAATAAAAGCCCTCAAGACAAAGAACCCAGCATGCACTCTTTGTCCCAAGAGCATGCCCAAGTCTTTCGTTGTCCCCTCTTCTTCCCTCACAGGCACACATCTTCTGAACTCCAGGAGACTTGCCACCAGGGGAGCCATGGGCAGTGGCAGCTCGTCCTGGGCTAAACTTCTGAACCTATTTCTAAGACCCCCTTTTCTCTGACTTCTCAGTGAGCCAAAGCAGTCCAGCCCAGGCTCATTTCCCTGCCTAGTCTCTCTCTTGATGATTCTTCTATCCTAAGCCCTTCCTTGTTTCACTGTCCCCAGTTGTAATAAACATACTCTCAAACACCTGGACTCGCATGCATGTGAAATCTTCCCGAAGACGAGAATCCATACACTACCAGCAGCCTTATGCAGAGCCGCTCAGGCCAGGACCCCTGTGGGGTAACACTATGACTTGCTTTGGCCCATGAAATGAACAGAAGTCACATATGTCACTTTGGGGTGGAGCAAGTTCTTAGAGCTACCACATGGTTTTCTGGCTTTTCTTTTCCCTGCTATCATGATGATCATTAATGTTCTAGATCATCAGTTCTCAACCTGTGGGTCACGACCCCTTTGGCGGTCGAACGACCCTTTCACAGTGGTCGCCTAAGACCATCCTGCATATCAGATATTTATGTTACGAGTCATAATAGTAGCAACATTACAGTTACGAAGTAGAAACAAAAATAATTTTATGGTTGGGTCACAACATGAGGAACTGTATTTAAAGGGCCAGAAGGTTGAGAACCACTGTTCTAGATAATGCCTTCTCCAACAGCCATTGTCTCCGGAAGAGAGAATGTGGAACAGAGCTGCAGCCGGATGCAGTGGACATGTAGCACGGATGAGAAACGAAGCTCTGTTGTAAGCCATAGAGATGTGTGGTTGTTTGTGCTGTTGTTGCAGCAAAACCCAGCCTGTCTGACTAATGCACCTCCCAGGGGACTAAAATGTGGCCAGCGTTGTCCTAATGCAAACCTTCTCACCTCCTGGCCACAGTCTCACCATTAGGGGAATGTCATTATGTTCTGGGCACCACTTAGAATCAAACGTGATGCCTGCCCGGCTGACTCTTTTCTGGGAAGTCAAGGCTGGAGGCTCTGAGGCCCTGCTGCTTAGGGGGGTTCAGTACCCTAGAACCAGCCCAGGCAGGGTCTGGGGCTGAGCCAGCAGAATGTGAACTTGATCTCTCAAAAATGCCAGATCAGAACTGGCTCACCATTTCTAATTTAGCCCAAACAAAACAACAAAATCAAATCTTCTTGTTCCTACCTTTAGAACTTTAGAGGGTTGCTAATTTAAAAGAAGGAGGACGAGGGGAAGGGAAAGGGAAAGGAGAAGAGGAATGAGGAGGCCGAGGGAGTCAGGGAGGGGAGGTCTGACTCCCAGCACCATGGGAAGTAACATAAGCCTTTACTGAAGAAACTTGGATTCTTCCACCAAAGCCTCTGCACCCTCCATAGCCCACAGCATTCCGCTCTTCAGCACTGCTCTTCCTGCCAAAGCCCTTTCCTTCCCCAAACTCCAGCTTGTCTGTTACCCTCACCGCTTATTTTCCCAACTCCTTCCTCATCATTCTCTTTCATGTGTTATGAGATTCACCTTCTCTCTCTTCTCCTCACCCATCATCCCGGTTAGCAGGGGAGGTCGAGGGAGCTGGGCCAACATACAACCCCCTGGAGGGTGTAGGAGAAGAAAAGACTCTAAATTCTTCCAGTAGTTTGTTCCTAAAAAAAAAAACTTGTATGCCCAGCAACATGAGGAAGCTCAGGTAGGAAGTGATGAGACGGGGAAACTGGAAAGGCAGGGTCGGGAGCAGTCACTGAGCCAGGGAGCAGCTTGGATGCAGCTGTGGCTGCAGCTGTTTCTCTGGTTCCTGTGACCACTGCAGGGGCTGGACACGCCTTAGCAAGCAAGTTCTGGGACGAGGGCCCAGTCAAAGAGGAAGTTTGAACACTTAGTGAGATATTAAAAGGGACTTTGCCTGCAGTCTCAGAATTTCTGCTAATGCTCCAAAGTGGAGAACAATAGACAAAAGTGCCCCTCACATTCCAAGGAGGAAGTGATCAGAACATACCTGCCAGGTATATTCAAAGGTGTCTGAACTACCTCCACTTGCAGCACCCCTAGAGAAGACAAGAATTTCAGAGTCCTGGAGGTAGGGACATTCTAAGAGTAGGGAGTTGTCAGCCAAGTGAGAAAGGCTGGGATGTCCCCCTTCCCTCTTCTCCCCATGAAGGAAGAGAAGGCGATGCCTCCGCCAGCCCTCCATCAAGGCACACAAGTCCAGGGGAAAGCTCAGAGTGTGGGAGGCCTTCAAGAGGGAGACTGAGTCTAATGCCCAGGCGGATGCTGGCTGAGCCTCAGAAACCAGTAGGCAGCCTTGTGTTCCCACAGGACAGGAGCTTGGGGAGCACCCTGTCCTTGGCCCCCAGGTTCTGGAACAGGGAGGCTGCACCTGCTGCTTGCCCAGAGAACCATAAAGCAATGTGGGGAGCTGGCTGGAGTGGCCTGCAGTGCCAGAGGTGCAGAGAGCACATGGGGGTGACTTCCCTCTCATCATTTGGTGTGACAACCAGGCCACTGGCCTCTGCAGGGTGTGTCCCCCCTCCAGGGGTGTGAGAACACCTGCACCCAAGAGGGAAGTCCAGAAGCTACAGGCAAAGTGGGGGAGGGGTGAAGAAGAGCCGACTGTCCCCTCACCAAGGGCCCAGGACAGGCAGGGGCTGAGGGATGGGTGGGGAGAAGCCTTGAGTTGGGTGTCAGATTGAAGTTTTGATTTCACCTGGGTCTTTCAATGCCAGCAAGAGGGTTGACACAGCCCAAATAAGGCCAGTTGTGATAACTGAAGGGGCCCAAAGGCTATAGGCTCTGTTTGAGATGATATCAGCCGTGAAGGAGGGGAAGTTCAGCAGAGAGCTTGCAAACAAGAGCTGGTGAGAAGTAAAGCCACTTCCTAATTGAGTCAAATTGGTTAAGTAAATAAATAAATAAATAGAAAGAAAACCCACACCAAGAGGGGAAGTTTACTGAACAGAGAACTGCTCCCCAGAGCGCGTGCACCTTGAGCCACTATGGCTGAGGAGGATTGCTGCAGGACCCGGGCAGGTGACCCTCCCTGCCATCGGAGTCCGCTTTCTCAGGGAAATCAGGGCCCCCAGGGGGAGAACATTAGTTCTTAGAAGGGGAGAGCAAAAAAATCTTAGATATTTGAAAGCTTTGTGATCCTAAAAAGTTCAATCCTACGCAGTAAAATATTACTTAGTATTTAATTTATGGAGGAGAGAGAAAAATAAAATGAAGTGAAATTGTTTCGTGAGGGGAGCAACAATGAGGAAACGTTTAGAAACAGAGAGTTGGAGAAATGTCCCACCCCAGTCCAGAGCTGGTGCTTGGACAACATCCTTCTGGCTCCAGGTAGAGCTGCTTCCACTGCCTTTGCTTTGATACCCTGATGGGAGGGGGAGGGTGTCATCCCCTGCCTCGCAGTGTTCTTCATGTGCGGACCCCGAGGACCACTTTCTCCCAGGCCTTGCTGCGAAGAAAGCAGTGCTGCCACTGGATGAACGGTGTGTCTGTCTTTCAGGTCCACCAGAAAACCTCAAATTAGGTCAAGTTTCCCTTCTTGCTTCAGCCACAGGGGAGCTCCGGGCCCCTCCTTTAACATCCACAGAACTGGGTGGTGTGCATATCTGAGGCTTCTTAACTTGCTTTTAGTATTTTCCCACTTTTAATTCTGCCACAGTTGTCTCTGCTATGTGTTCCCTCTTTCCCATTGCACATCTATAATAATAAAAGCGTAATATGCTAATTAGATTGGACAGCCGAATGACCTTCCGGACATCCTTCCAGATGACCTTCTGGACGAAGCCGGGGCTGGCTGTGAGGGCCAAGCTCCTTGCACAAATTTTGTGCATCGGGCCTCTAGTATTTTTATAAGCCCCTAAAACCCTTTGTGAAATAAATGAGGTATAAATATACAAAGAGGAGTGCTCTTCCCTCTCCCTCAGAAGACTTCTCCACCCAGTTATCAAGTCTACCTCATTCAGTTGTTTTTTCTTAACTCAGCCCATTCCATTGAGTCTTATTTTCATCCTCGTTTTCCAGGATAGCAAGATCATCTTGGAAACTGAGTCTGTGGCCTGCTGCATTTTCCAGGTCTCAGCCTGGTGCTAGCCATGTGTCAAGGGGCACACCTTCCATGTCCTCATCCAGGTCACTGACCATGTGGAATGGACACAGCTGACTGGATCCCTGTGGCACACCACTAGAGACTCCTTTCCGGCCGGTATCGACACATCAGCCACCTTTTCCCTTTGATGTGGTTGAACAGTGTTTAGCCCATCACAGTTCTACTGTCTGTCCACGGGATGGCCAAGAGACCCGGTCAAAGGCCTCTCTGGACTCCAAGGAGCCTCTGCCCACAACATTCCTCTGACCTGTCACTCCTGATGCCTCCCCCAAATGAACTGGATTTGCTCTGGATGCCAGGCACTCCCCTACTGCAACCCTGCTGCAGCCACCTCTGTGCTAGGAATTTGACATTGTCCCCCAAAAGCAAGCAGCCTGGGCTACCAGGAGCACCAGTACAATGGCTACCACACACAGAACTTTGTACCTGCTTCTAAGCAGAGGCTCATGAAGGTCCTCCCGCCTGGTACTGCCTAAGTCACGTGCCTGACCCCAGCTACAGAGGATGCTAAAAATCCCAGTCTCTGAGTTCTGGCCTGGTACCGCAGTTTCCACAGGCCAGCAGGCATTAACACGGTGTTCAAAAGGTGCCAGGCAGTCAGACGACATGGCACATGAAGCTGAAGGTGGAGCCGGCCTGTGGCACGGAGCCCAGGCCCCATCTTGCACATCGCAGGCCCTGCTCCAGGCGCCCAGGACAGGGAACCTGATTGGCCGACCTTGGATCCGATCCTCCCTCAGGCTCACTAGCTTGGCCAGGGCTGTGGGGTCAAGCAGTGTGTGAACTCCGTCAGTGCCCCACCTGCATCTCGGTCTGCTCGGATCCCTTGACCAGCGCCTGGTGTGCGTCCACCTGAGTCAGCCAGCACCTGAGTCTTTGTCAGAGGACTGCACTCAGGCTGCCTCCTCGCTGCGAATTCACATCCCCCTTGGACATTAATCAGTAAGGGACAGAATGAGAAGTGCGCACACTGCAGTCCCCTCCCGGATCAGGACAACTCTCAGAAGTGAAAGCTACACTATTTGTAGAGGCCCCTGTGGGACTCAGCCAGTTTCCATGGACTTTGCGTTATACTTCCTTCTCTCCCCCATCCCACGTGCCCACACCCCCATGGAGAAACTACGGAAAACCTTCCCTAACACTTTACACAAAAACTTGTCTCGAGGTCTGCTTCTGGGGAACAAATGTGGCTGCCGAGGTCCACGGTGCTGAATCAGGTATCGCTAAGAGGGGCAATGGGAAAACCCCAGCATGCCCATCTTTCCAGACCGCCCTGGGCCTGAGGGTGGGGGGACCAAGCCTCCAGATCTCTGCCCTGGCCCTGCCCAGCCCAGGACCTGCGCTGGGACTCAAAACCGACTTTCCCGAAGGCGCACCTTCCCATACTCCCGCTGGTGAGGACATCCCAGCCCTGCTCTGCAACCTCCAGGGTCCACTCTTCCCCTTTTGAATGTCAAGAGCACATCTGCCCACCTTTTGTCTCTGAGCACAAACCCCCTCCTCTAAAATTTATCAAAGATTAATAATGGTGGCCCTGAAGCCACGTGCTGAGTTCCACAGGGCCGTGGGACCTAATTCATCAGGCTCAGAGCCCCGGGTTCACTACAGCTGCTGCGGCTGGCTTTCCTGCCTCCACACCTGTCCTTGACCTCCATCCCCGCTTCCCAGTGTTCTCCCCGCCCTTTCCACACAGGAGACCACGTCTTCCTCACTGCAGGAGGAGGAGGAAAACCAAACATTAGACAGCCCTGCCCGCACGTTGTCTTCAGGCTCAAACATCAAATCATTTTCTCAAAGCAATGCCTGCCCTTCATCTTGGCATGCTCGACAGGGATAAGTAGGGTTCCTCAGAGAATTCACAAGTCTTCACTCATTCAAGGCATTATAGCCTTCCGGCCTTGGTTCTTACAAACAGGAACACACAGCTGGATTCAGCCCTCGTCCTGTGTCACGTAGGGGACCGTGAGGGCCCTCTTACACAAATCTAACCTCCATGGCCACTTCTGAATCCCAGCCTAACTGTTTTGGGACCCAGCCTGCTGCTTCTCTTGCCAATAGTTGTCCGTCCTTCTTAATCCCTTGTCGCCTCCCTTCTTAAGAGCCTAACAATTTTTAGTCATAACCCTCGGCCCATGCTCCAATCCTCGTTGCCTTTACTCCTGAGGGCGGGGCTCATGAAATGGCCCCTTCCATCACTTTGAGGGGAGGTCACCTGACGCCCTTCAGGAAGCACTCACTCCCTGCGAGGTTAGCCCCCAGGCGATTGTCTTTAGGGTCACCTGACTTTTTGAGACTCCAGCCTGAGCGGCCTCCTGGGTCCCTATCTTCTGCCTCAGATGTGCCCACCTTTCCTGCTACTATTTTTCCTTTCAGTTTTGCACTATTCTCTTTTAATCTAGACCCTTAGAGAGATTCACATAGTTTCTTTAGCTAAAGTCCCCTTTTCCTCTTCAGCTGGACCAATGCCAGGAAGAGTGATGAGAACCTAATGAAAATGGTTATCCGCAGGAAGGGCCTAGAAATGTAATGAAAGTGCTAAACATGAGGCTCCTTCACATATATTCCTTGTTATATTTTTTAATTTATCAACCATGTAAATGTTTTACATGTTTCAGAAATAAAATTAAATCAAGAAACAAACTCTATATAAAATCATATAGAAAAAAACATAATTAAAATAATTTTAGACGCCGTGCCCTCTGACTATATACCCTGAATGGGATACATTCTAAAGAGAAAAGGAACTACAACGAGCCTCAACTCTGACTTACGGGTTTGGCGCTTGTAGTATTTGTGATGTAGTAATTCTTAAAGCACTTTGTGTAGATTGTCGGATAGAGAAAATTAGTAAATATATTGACATCGTTGAGAACCAACTTCTCACTGGGAGAGAAAAAAACATCAATAACAGAGAGGAAGAACCCGTGGTGTTGGATTTAATTTGGAAGTCTCAAAGCGATTTCAAGATTTGTTGTGTTTTTTAAAAAAACATTTCCTAGTGCTGTCCACTGAAAAGGCCCAGAAACAACAATACCCCAACAATAACGAGCACACTGAGTCCCCAGGTCTTGGTTTTTTAAAACCATTCTCCATTCAAAGAAACCAGGCTGGGCTCCTTGGAGAAATGGCAGATTCAATTCCACAGCAAAAGTACAAAGTGAGCCTAGAACATCAATTTATACTAAAAATCAAAAAAAATGCTTAGATTCTAATGAAGACATGTCAAAGGAACATGGGAGCCAACTTGAAGGGGCTCCCACTGGAAAGATTTGGGACAATTTGAGCTTTAATATGTGTGATGAATTATGACATATTGAATTTTTTAAAGTTCATGGTGATATTCAGAAGGATGGAGACTCTTTTTTTACAGAAAAAAAGTGTTACTGAAGTAGAAGAAATGGTAGAGCCCTAACCGGTTTGGCTCAGTGGATAGAGCATCGGCCTGTGGACTGAAGGGTCCCAGGTTCTATTCCAGTCAAGGGCATGTACCTTGGTTGCTGGCACATCCCCAGTAGGAGGTGTGCAGGAGGCAGCTAGTTGATGTTTCTCTCTCATCTATGTTTCAAACTCTCTATCCCTCTCCCTTCCTCTCTGTAAAAAAATCAATAAAATATTTTTTTTTGAAAAGAAGAAATGGTAGAATTTGGAAAATTACCATTGACCATATTACAATCTAATGATCTACTCAGCTAAGGATCATCAGGGTACTTACTCTTTTACCACTGAGTTAGAAGTTGGTAAGATATTCATACAGTCAACATGTAATCCCCTGAGTTTACTTATTCATTAAAAGGGTACAGTGGAGAAATATAGTGGATACCACTTAACCAAGTGATGGGCTTGGCATGACTAATAGCAAGACCAATGAGATGGAATGGCTCCCAGTGGGCGGCATGGGAAGTTCAGCCACCCGTGCAGTGTTCTGACCAGAGTTTAACCAGAGCTCAGTCGAGGAAGCAACCAGAGTGGTCCAGACTGTGGGACACCCCACAACAGAAATGGCATGGATTCTCCCAAATGTCAATGTCAAGAAAAGCCAAAAAATTGGAGGGGACTATTCTAGATTCAAGGATAAAAAAGAGGCATTCAATATAGGGTCCTTGATTGGAAGAGGGTTGGGAGGGGGGTTATAATTATAGGGGCAATTTGAATATGGATGGTATATTAAATAATATAATGTCAATATTCCATTTCTTGGGTATAATACTGTGTTGTGGTTATGTGGAGGGGTATCTTTAGGAGAGGCATGCTGAAGTATTTCCGGGGAAGTATTATGATATCTACAAATGAACTCAAATAATTCGATTAAAATATATATGGAAAGAGAAAGAGATTGCCATATGTGTCAAATATACACAAAAGGTATTAGGTGCTCATCACACTCTTCTTTCAAGTTATCTATAGATTTGAATTTTTCTAAATTAGAAGTTGAAGTAGAGGTGTCTGGCCCATATCTCAACCATTAAATTAAAATATCTAGTTCTCTAATAGTGTTGACTCTGCAGCTAGCATTGAGAACCTCAACCTACATTATTCACGATGGCATCCTTTACCCACACCATCTTCTCTCAGCCTCCCAGGGCTCCAGAAATAGGTCCTTAAAGGTCATGGGGGCCTCTCGTCTCCAGTGGCCTCTGCAGCTGTAACTCAGAAGTTTGACGAGAGGAGGAGAAAGAGCCCTTCTAGAAGCTTCTACTTTGTACAGGCAGCCTGACCACGTTTAGACCCTTCAGGCTCCCGCTAGTGGAAGGCCTCTCTCGTCAAGGAGCCCCCTCCTCACTCCCTCCTGCTGCCCCTAGGGCTGCCTTGCAGAACCCGAAGCCAGAGGCTGTGTCTTCCTCCCGCTGTGCTCACGCAGCCTCGGCCAGGTTCTTGCCTGGCACACCTTCAGGAACATGTGCCAGGCGGCCTCACTCACACTGCATCCCCCCATCCCCACGCAGGGGAGAGGTGAAAGAGTACATGATCTAAAAGGCAGGGTTTTACTTTGTCCAGAAAAGTCAGAGGCAGAAGGTCAAAGAAGAAAAGAGAGAAAAATGGGAGCAGAGAGACTTGTCCAGGGAGCAGTCCCCTCGCTCCCACTGGGCCCGTTCTAGGTGCAGGCCCCGCAGTAGAGCTCTACCCGTGGTATCACATGAAATCCACCCAAGGACCCAGCCTCATGAGGTAGATGCTACTGTCACCCTCACAAAAGGCCACAAAAGATGAGGCCCAGAAAGATTAATTAACTTGCCCAGCATCACACAGCTTGAACCCTAGCAATCTGGGACCAGAGTCCACTGTTTTAACCACTGTGCTGTACCTTACTGCCTGTGCAGGGGGCTTTAAGGAAAGGGAAGGGAAGCAAAAGCTAATCTTTATCAAGCACCTACTAAGACATTATCTTGTTGAATTCCTTCTGCAGCCCCATGAAGTAGCTCTTATCTTCTTTTGAGGAAGCTCAGCAAATGGGCTGTGAGATAAAGTGATTCAATTCTTTGTTGTGAGGCTAAAAGGCCTCACTGTTTGCATTGTCCTCAGTGTGAACGGACCCAGAGTCTGTTATAGGACCAGACACCCACTGGAATTGTGCAATGCAGGACCCGGAGCGACTTATTGCCCAGGATTACACTGTCAGTAAGTGACAGTCCCCGGATTTGAAACCAGGACCTCTGTACCTCATCCCCTTTCCACTGTACTGCACTTGTCCTGGAAAAGCCCCATGGCCCCCCACAAGTGTTGTTTGTGGTCAGACATCTCTCTGCAAGGATCAGAGCCCACTGTGTGCAGGAACTGTGTGTGCCCCAGAGAGGGTCTTCTACACAGACCTCAGCTATTAGAAGGGTAAGAACATGGCCTTCCTGGGAGTGAGGAGGTGTGGGAGGGATTGAGAAAGGAGAGGCAGAAAAGTCTGAGACACACCTCCCCCACCTCAGCACTCGGTGGCTAGTGGTACAAATAGCTGGGTTAACCCCTGGTCCCGTTGACCTAGGGTTTTCAGTGACAGTCCTACACCCTGGGAAACCCTCATTCCTGGCAAATGGAGGTGATTGATGTCTTAGCTCGGGCTTCCATAACAACATTCAGGAACTTAGTTCTCACAGTTGGAGGCTGGGAAGTCCAAGATTAAGATGCTGACCAACTTGGTTTCTGGTGAGAACTCTTCCTGGCTTACAGGTGGCTGCCTTCTTTCTGTGTGCTCACATGGCTTTTCCTTGCTGCCTTCACACAGGGTGCGTGGCAGGCAGGGAAGGTGGGGATATCAGGGGGGAGGGGTGCACTCTGGTGTCTCTTCTTATAAGGACAATAATCCTTTCATGAGCTCACCTAACCCTAATTACCTCTTAAAGACCCCAGCTTCAGACAGTCACACTGAGGGTAAGACTTCATCACCTGAGTTTCAAGGGGGGTGGGAGGGACACAATTTAGTCCATAGCAGTTGCACACCCTGCTTGCAGCCAGGCCCCTCTGCTCATTCCCTGGCCTTCAAAATGCCCAGGGGAAAGGCTATCTATTCTACTAGACACTCCCTTTCCTCAGCTACAGCACATAGGGAAGAAGAACCTCTCACTGGAGTTTCCAGTCTTTGCTGGCTTCCAGGCCTGAACAAAGGAGCTCCAAATGGCCAGTGCTGGCTTTATTTTCCAAGGCAGGATCTACAAAGACTGGGCTGGGCAGAGAGGGTGGCCCTCAGAACTCCCATAGCTATGGATGGTGCTCATAAGTACACAAGTGTATACAGCAAGAGCAGAGTGGATTTTTCAACACCTTTGACAATCCAATATGGAGTTCCTGTCATCCATGGCAGCTATGTCAAGTGCTATGTCAAGACTGAAGCAATAGTGGGTACGAGTAGATGGTAGCAATCTTTACTGCTCTCCTGACTTCCCATAGCTTCATATCCTTTCTCTTGCTCTCCCCCTTGCATTCTTTCATCCATTCAGTAAGTATTTATTGAATCACTACTATGTTCTAGGCATATAAGATGATGGATGTTAGCTGAACCTATTGTGGTTCTGCCTCCATGAAGCTTATACTGTAGTCTGAGGAAAAAAAAAACAGGCAAATAAATATATAATAGCCACAAAATAGTGTCAGAAGGTGACCGAGATGGGAAGCAGCTGCATGGATGAGTCTGAAGTTCAACCCAGAGAGAGAGGAGGGCAGGGATCAGAAAGAAACATGACTTGAGAGTCCTCAGAGTCAAGGGAGCCTTTAGAGCCCACGGGACTAGATGAGATCATTGAGGGAGGAAACAAGGAGAAACCCAGGCAAAGGGACTAAGAAGGGGCTGCCTCTAGTGGGAAGGAGGTCCAGGGAGAGGGTGTCCCAGGCCGGACAAGGCCCAAGAGGAAATGAGAAGAAAGGATTGGATATGAGTGCAGACAGCTCCCAGTGTTATGGTTGTTTACCTCCGAGAAGTATCCCAAATGCAATGAGAAGCCCCAAATGGCATGTTCATGGTTCTTTTGTCTCTGGGTCTCCCCAACACATAATTGGTTCTCAGTCAAAAATCTATTGAATTGAAATCAGTTAAAATATCCTTCTGGATCTAGGAAGGCCATCAGGTACATGAATAAGTGCTCAACATCAGTCATCATTAGGGAAATACTCATTAAAGCCACAAAGCCACTCCTGTTAGAATGGCCATCATCAAAAACACAAGAGGTAGCAAATGCTGGAGAGGATGTGGAGAGAAGGGAACCCTTGTGCACTGTTGGCGGGAGCGTAAATTGGAACAGACGCTGTGGAAAACAGTATGGAGGCTCCTCAAAAAATTGAAAATATAACTCCCATATGATCCAGCGATTCCACTTCTGGGACTATATCCAAAGGAAACAAAAACACCAACTCTAAAAGAGATCTGCACCCTCATATTCACTGCAGCATTGTTTATAACAGCCAAGCCATGGAAACAACCTGAGTGACCATAGATGGATACACACACACAGATCTTGAAGGCATGCTAAGTGAACAGACAGAGACAATTTACTGTATATCTCTTAGATGTGGAATCTGAAAAATAAAAAAGCAAAACTTATAGAAAAAGAGATCAAGACTTGTGGTTACCAGAGGAAGCGGGTAGGGCAGGAGAATTGGAGGAAGGTGGTCTAAAGGTACAAACTTCCAATTATGATTTAAGTAAGTACTAGGGGTGTGATGTACAACATGATGATGAGAGCTAACACTGAGGTATGATATATAGGAAAGTGTTAAGAGAGTAAATCCTGAGAGTTCTCATGACAAGGAGAATTTTTTCTTTTCTTCTTTTCTTTTTATTTTATCTGTATGAGATGATGGATGTTAGCTGAACCTATTGTGCTGATCATTTCACAATAGATGTAACTCAAATGATCATGCTGTGTGCCTTAAACTTATACAGTGATGCATGTCAATTATTTCTAAGTAAAACTGGGGGAATGTCCTTTTTATGGAGAGGGCCAGGGCTAAGTATTTCTCTGCTCCTCAAGCCCTGGCTGCAGCTCCAGAGGCTCCAGGGGTGGTAACCACCATCCTCTGAGAGCCCTTCTCTCTCGGGAATTTCAGCGCATGTGTCCAGTGAGGTTATGGGGGCCTCGCACAACGAGAGGGTCGTGTGGGCATTCCAGGGCCCCTAGTTAACCAAAGGGAAGGAAAGAAGAACTGAATGTTCAGGAGTAGGGGAAGGATTTGGCTGAAATGGAAGAAAAAAATCAAAGTCATTGAACAAAATAGTAGCAACAATAACAACCATTTATTGAGCTTTGGTCTGTGCCAGGCACTGGGCCAAATGCAGTGCATGTGCTGACATTGTCTTAGCTCAGCTAAGCTCAGCTCCATTCGTCCAAGTCATCTTGTGAGGTTGGAATTATAAACCCCACTTTACAATGAGTAATCCTTCTGCCAAAGGTCACATAGTAAGTTCCAAGGCTCGCCTTTCGCAACCACCATGCAGTGCTTTTATATTTTCATTGAAAGGAGGAGAGAATGCATGTAGGAATATTGGAGGGTAAAGACAAAGCTACCCCTGGCATCACCATTTCCTTCCATGTCTGCAGCTCCATTGCCACCATGCTGACCTGGGCTTTCCCCTCTGCCCGATGTTCAGGCTAATGGGTTGAGGGTTGGGGCCAGCAACTAGAGAGCTCTCTTTCAGAGACTAGGGGCCCGTGCACAAAATTTGTGCACTTGGGGGGGGGGGGTCCCTCAGCCTGGCCTGTGCCCTCTCACAGTCTAGGAGCCCTGTGATCGATCGCCCCCACAGAGGGAGGCCCCATCCACCCACCATAGCCCACTGATCAGTGGCCTGGGCCTCTCTCTTTGGGGCGATTGTGGAGCCCCCAGATTGATCGCCCTGCCAGCCAGTAGCCTGGGCCTCCCTCTGTGGGGCAATCATGAGGTGATGGCCAGGCCCCTGACCAATTTCATCGCACCCACCTTGGCTGGCCTGGCACCAGCGGGTATCATAGCGTGGTTGTCCAGACAGTCATTCCACTGTTCAGTCGTTCGGTCGATTTGCATATTACCCTTTTATTATTAGAGATTGCTGCTGCAGAGACTTCCAAACTAACTCCTGACCCTGTCACTAGCCCCTCAGCCAGCCTCCTAACAATGGCAGCTGCTTACACAGTGTGATTTAAGAGTCAGAACAGACACACGCACACACACACATGCACATGCACGCACGCGCACACATGCACACGCACACACATGCATGCACATACACACCACGCACATACACCATCTCAAAAACATCTGCCCCACTAGCTAACCTTGGCAACTGAAATCCCACCAGGTTAAGATCCAGTGAAGACCTACATAGTTGTTATTGTTATTGCTTATCAATATAAACACTGAGAAGCTGGGATTTAAAGGCTGGGAACTAATACAAAGGGGAGATCACTTGTGCTGGTGGAGGGATACTCTGCATCTTACCAGAGAAAAGGCAGCCGGATAGCTGAGGAACCAGGAAGGTGGAGGGTTTTGTAAAAAGTGGACACCAAGCATGGAAGGGAAAGGAGTCAGAGAGGTCACTCTGCTGTCCTAGGAGCTGGGCTTGGGGTGTGGTTGAGCATAGAATCAGACAACCAGCTCAGATCCCAGCAGGGCCGTTCTCACATTGTGTGGTCTGGAGAAACTTAACTCCATCCCCTCATCTCCATGTCAGTGCCCTTGGAACGGGGATAATGACAGTACTCGTCTTGCAGGGCTCTGTGGAGGCTTCAACCAGGTGATCCATGTGAGGTGCTGCGCACGGTTCCCAGCGCTGAAGAACGCGCACTATACGTTTAATATAATTAACATTTCGCTAAAGCCTGCAGCCTGCCTCCACCACCGGCAGCTCCAGCCTTTAGAGCTTTTCAAGCATCTTAGGGTTCACTGATGCTCTGGGTGGGAATCACTTATAAACAGATACATTTGTGTCTTCTCTTTGGGGAAAACACCTCCCCTTCTTCCAGCAGCAAAATAGCCAGGGAGCTGAGCAAAAGGGCCATGTCTCCGCAGCACATCCCACTGTCCTTGAACTTGGCACCTGTCCTGAGATGGCATGACGCAGAGGAGGGGCCCTGGGGAAATGTATGTTGATATAACCGCTGCATACAGCAAAGTGCCGCGAACGCTCAGATTTTCAAATGCACATTCCCCTTTGACCCAGAACTTTCTCTTCTGTGATTTTAAAAATAAATATGCCACAAATGTGCAGAATGATGTAAGCGCAAGGTTATTCGCTGCAGTGTTATTTGTTATGGAGGAAAATGGAAACAATCTAAATATCCATTATTTTGTTCAAGAAATTATGGTCCATCCGGACAATGGAACATTATGCACTGGCCTTGGTTTTCGGTGTGTAAAGGATGAGAATGATACCTGTGTCTCAGGGTCGTTGTGAGCATTCTCAGAGATGTGTCAGAAAAAAGGAAATACCTATGTGGGAGTGGCTACAACAAAGACAGCTTTTCATAAATGTGACGAATCTGAATTTATTTATTTTTTTGCCCTTTTGTTTAGTTATAATTTTATTAAATGTATTCGGGTAACATTGGTTAATATCATATAAATTTCAGCTGTACTACTTTATATACAAGCTCTGCATGTTGTATTTGTTTTCCTCACCTGAAGTCACCTTGTATTTGACCCCCTTTACCCTCATTGCCCTCCATGTCCCCCCTCCCCTCTGGTAACCCTCATTCTGTTGCCTGTAAGGTGCATTTGAATTTATTTTTTCCTACATGCCTAGAACATTGCAGGGTGAGGTTAGGAACGGACAGTAGATGGACTAAAAGAGAAGAAAAGGCACCATTGTATAGATGACACTGTCCCTGGGAGCTGCCCTGGGCCTTCATATTGTTCATCAAGCAGACATCAACGGAGGGGTGGCATGTCGAAGTGCAGAGTGCAGCGGTTCTGGGGAGAAAAGAGAACAGGTCCTGGCTGGCCATGCAACCATGCGGAGCCTCTGTTCCTGCATCCACAAATAGAATCATTATAATGCCCACTTTGCAAGGTATTATATAAATTAGAGTTTTAAGAAATCAGACAAGGACCTAGGAGGGTCTCAGCCAATGGAAGCTGTCATTATTTGTATGGGATTATTTGAGGGGGTTAGCATGCATGGGCACCCAAAAGTGACTTAACAACTCAAATAGAGACTCTTTGCCTGCGAAGAGCTCTGATTCTAATGAGAGATGTTGATATGAATACAGTAATCTCTCTCCAACCAAGTTCTCCTTAAATTAAATCCTGATTTGCACATGTGTATTTCTGTGTATTATGGTTTCATATGTGCAACTTGAGTTGCTCCCATTAGGGTAAGGAGTGGGGAAAGGTGTTGAGGCAGATGCAAAACAGAGGTGCGGTTTTGCAAAGATCCTTGGAAAAATAAGGAAATGTGGGGAAGAGCCCATGGGGCCTCTGAGGCGCTTCCTTTTCATGGCATCTGTGAGGAGCAGCAGGATGGGACATGTGTCATCCAGGCTGATGGCAGGACCACTGACCGGGGTCACCAGGGAGGGGAGGCAAGTGTCTCAGGGAGGGGAGCTGAGAGGCATAGCCCCGGGTGCTGAGTACATCATATGCAGGTTCTCCCACTTTTTCTGTCTTTCTTATGAACCTTAATTATCTCCAATGCTGAGTCAACAACCCTGAGTCAGAAAGTCAAAAGGCACTGACCCCAGGCTCCTGATAAAGCAGAGCACAGGGCATGTACTCTGCCAGGAACCATCTCACCTAATCTCCCGCCAGTCCAGGGAGCAGGTGCTGCTTTTATCCTCCCCATTCTCCAGATGGGGAAACAGGCTCAGAAAGATTCGGTTACCATTCTGTCAAAGGTCACACAGCCATCCGGAGGGGAACCAGGATTCAAACCCAGATCTGGCTGAGGATGAAGCCCATGCTCTTCCTCACTGCATGGTCGGTGTTTAACACACTTGCTGCTATGAAGCGAAAGGCATGGAGATGTGGGGGTGGCATAGGAATCCGGGCATGTGATAAAATGTCAGAATTATGCACAAAGACATAGCAAACATGAGAACTTACAAAAACGCGTGAAACCCCAGTGAGGTCTGCGGGCTGGTTGAGTGTACTTTGCGAAGGTTCATTCTCTGGTTTGGTGATGCACGGTAGTTAGTCAGGTGCCTCCACTAGAGGGTGGATGAAATCAGAATGCTCTGGACTTCTTTTTTTTTTTTTCTTGATTCCAGAAAGGAAGCAAGAGGGGGAGGGAGATAGAAACATTAATGATGAGAGAGAATCATTGATCATTTGCTTCCTGCACACCCCCTACTAGGGATGGAGCTTACAACCCAGGCATGTGCCCTGATCGGGAATCGAAGAGTGACCTTCTGGTTCTTAGGTCGATGCTCAACCACTGAGCCACACCAGCCATGCTGCTCTGGACTCTTTTTTTTTTTTAAATCTTTATTGTTCAGATTATTACATTTGTTCCTCTTTTTTCCCCCCATAACTCCCCTCCTTCCAGCTCCCACCCCACCCTCCACCCTCACTCCCCACCCACTGTGTTCATCCATAGGTGCATGATTTTTGTCCAGTCACTTCCCGCATCTCCCACACCCCTTTTCCCCCCAAGAATAGTCAGTCCATTCCCTTTCTATGTCCCTGATTCTATTATAATCACCAGTTCATTCTGTACATCAGGTTATTTATTCACTTGATTCTTAGATTCATTGTTGATAGATGCATATTTGTTGTTCATAATTTGTATCTTTACCTTTTTCTTCTTCTTCCTCTTCTTAAAGGATACCTTTCAGCATTTCATATAATACTGGTTTGGCGGTGATGAACTCCTTTAGTTTTTCCTTATCTGTGAAGCTCTTTATCTGACCTTCAATTCTGAATGATAGCTTTGCTGGATAAAGTAATCTTGGTTGTAGGTTCTTGGTATTCAGCACTTTGAATATTTCTTGCCATTCCCTTCTGGCCTGCAAAGTTTCTGTTGAGAAATCAGCTGACAGTCGTATGGGTATTCCCTTGTAGGTAATTGAGCCTCTTTCTCTTGCTGCTTTTAAGATTTTCTCTTTGTCTTTTGCTCTTGGCATTTTAATGATGATGTGTCTTGGTGTGGTCCTCTTTGGATTCCTTTTGTTTGGGGTTCTCTGCGCTTCTTGGACCTGTAAGTCCATTTCTTTCTCCAGGTGGGGGAAGTTTTCTGCCATTATTTCTTGAAATAGGTTTTCAATATCTTGCTGTCTCTCATCTTCTGGCACTCCAATAATTCTGATATTAGTGCGCTTAAAGCTGTCCCAGAGGCTCCTTACACTATCTTCACACTTTCGGATTCTTTTTTCATTTTGCTTTTCCAATTGGGTGTTTTTTGTCGAATCTTTGGTTTGATTCTTGAGCTCCTCTGGTCTGCTATTGGGTATAATATTCTTTATTTCAGTCCGTGTATGCTTACTTTCTAATTTCTTTATCGTAGCATCGAGGGTCTCATTAGTTTTCGTGAGGCTCTGCACAAATTTATGGCAAGCCCTCAAAATTGCGATTGTTAGCTCCATATCCTCCATTTCTGTCATGTTTTTTTGTCTCCGCATCTTTTATGCTTTCTTGGTGCACCCCCTTGTGGTCTCTGTGCGCAGTCTTGTTCTAGCCAAGCCTTAATTGTTGTAGTTAACACTAGAGGGATTTGACCACCAGGCCGACTGGCTGTAGGAATCAGCTGTGCAGAAAACGTCTGTCTTCTGGGGAGGCGCTAATCCAGCCTTTGCCTGAGGCGATCGGCAAATGGCTGTGCGCAGGGCTTGGGCGGGGCGGGCTCAACAGGGCGGGGGGAGGGAGCCGCTATGACTGCTCTCAGTCCGTCCCCAGGGGCTCTGCCTCTCTGTCCCATCAACCGTTGCAAACCTCGGAGGGGCCGTAGCCAGACAGTCCCGCTTCTCCCGTTTGAGTCTGGGTCCCTAGAGACTCGCCCGGATCTGTAGCCCAGAGTCTGAGACTCACTCCTGATTGAAAACGACAACCGCGCCCTCAGC
Source organism: Myotis lucifugus (assembly GCF_000147115.1). NCBI lineage: Eukaryota > Metazoa > Chordata > Mammalia > Chiroptera > Vespertilionidae > Myotis > Myotis lucifugus. The sequence goes on from NW_005871544.1 coordinate 490,233, forward strand.
CGCCAGCCCGCTTTGCGTGCGCACCACCTCACCACCGCACCACCGTACCTTTAAATTTTCCACACTACGCCTCCTCTGAGCGTCGGAATGCTGTTGGTTTTGCTTCTAGTTGAAGAGTCTCTCCTCAGCCAGCCTTCCTGTGGTTCTGGTTGATGTCCGTTCCGACTTTTAGTTGTATTTTTGAAGTGGTTGTTTACGGCGGCAATCTCCGGTGTTTACCTATGCCGCCATCTTCGATTCTCTCTCTGCTCTGGACTCTTTGTGAAACTTCTTATGAGTCTACAATTCCTTCAAAGTGAAAAACTAAAAAATAAAACAAACATAGAAACGCCCTGTTGAAAATACAGGCCAGGGTAGGGGTGGGGAGGTTCTAAATAGTTCCTAGCAAGTAAATAACAGCACAGAACATTGATCATGCAGTAGGTGCCCTCATTCCAAACATCTATAATAATAAAAGCGTAATATGCTAATTAGACTGGGCAGCCAAACAACCTTCCGGACGACCTTCCGGACAAAGCTGAGCCTGTGAGGTCCGAGGCAAACCACCACAGCTGCAAGGGCTGAGGCAAGCCGCGCCACTGCGAGGGTCAAGTCCCTTGCACAAATGTCATGCATCGGGCCTCTAGTAAGAAGTATACGAGTTCATAGCTGCCCCCTGACTTTGTAAACTCTTTTACTGTAGGGTAACTTTATTTTAGGGTAACCCAAGTTTTCCAGCTGTACCTGTCTACAGAGGGGCTCATAATAACAGGCATCTGCCATGTTTGCCCCTATTCACTATTGGAGAGCTCCTACCTCACCCAAAACCTCACCCCGTTATTGCTGGGGACGTCTGGAGGCTTCTAGCACAAGCCCACCTGTTGTCCACTATGCTCTGCTGCTCACTGCTGTCCCATCTGTGCATGCCCTCTGTTCTTGGGCACTATATGGTGTTGCCTCTACCAGGCATGGAGGTCACTAGGGTGTGGATTCAAAAAGCTCCTTCCTGGTCTCAGCAAGCCCAGCCAAGTCCACTGGGCTCCCCTGGCCTGGAGCCTCTCAATGTTCCATGCAGTAGGAGGGCAAATGCCCACTCCGGGCCATGCTTGGTCACCTGGGCACAGGAGCATCAGGGCAGGGCAGCCCATGTCCAACTCTTGTGAAAACTGCTCCTGAATTCTCCACTCAGAGACTCTGAGATGAACACAAAGTTCTGATACACAAATAGAGTCATAGTGAGAGCTAACATTTACTGAGCATTTACTATGGGCCAGGCCCCGTGCCAAGCAGTTCATGTGGGTAAATTCATCTAATTCTGACAGATAGATAGGCTGCTTTCACAAAGAGACCCAACAATAACCCAGTGGCTTAAAGGAGTTAGAAGTTCGTTTGTCCCTCACGTAACATCTGAGGGAGTCTGCCTGGTCAGCAGACAGCTCTGCTTCAGGCAGAGTCAGCGACCAGGCTCTCTCCAGCTGGTTTCTCTGCCATCTCCGGAGATGTGGTCCTCGTCCTCATGGCGGATGCTCAGTCACTGCCCTGTCTGTTTTCAGCCAGTGGAAAGCAGAAAGGGAACACGGAGGAGGCGTGCTGATTGCCCTGAGGCACTGGGCCTGGAAGACTCCTACATCACCCCACTCTCTTGGTAAGAACTTCATCACATGGCCTCACCTAACTGCAGGGACTCTGGGAAATATGTGCCCAATACAATGCTTTTACAACTAAGAAGAGGGAAAGGTATTCTGGTGGACACTGTCAGCCTCCACGCTCTCCCCCACGCCCCCCAACCCCGTCACACATGAAGATGATCGTCCTAGGTAATAGCTACCTCAGCTGACAATGTTAGCCATTGATGTAGAGCTGGATCCCCATCAGATAAGATGTGTGTGTTTTGCATGGCTTATTAACAGGCATCTAATGGAGATGCAGGACTTAGCTCTAAGGGGGGTGAGGATTTGGGCAGCCTTTTCAAGGGGCATCACTGTCCAGGGTTCAGAACAGAGAGGCTTGGATTTCGGACCAGGGCCTTTATTTCAGGGGGAAAAAAATCACTAAACCTCCCTGTCAGCCCCCAATTCTCTGTAGAGGAGAATCCAGGAAAATAATGGCTGTGGCACGGCCTATTAAACTGAGAAGTGTTGTCACATGTGAAGGGATTATTTTTGGTCTGAGGGGACCGGCACAGCCTATGATGAATCTGTCCCTTGGAAAGGCCGCGGGTGGTGCTGTCCAAGGCCTGGGCTTCAGATGAGCAGGTTTCCACAGGTAACCTGCCTGGAGGAGCTTGGCAGGCGCCTGCGTGTGGGCTGCTCAGCCAGCTGGGCAGCTAATCATTTATCCACACGGATGACTTGATTTTTGATTGAGTTAACAAGTACTTATTGAACACAGTTTCCTGAAGGCCTGCAGTAAATTGGATGCTACACAGGAACCCTATAAATTTTTACAACCCCACATTCTTCAAATATTAGGAGAGTATAAAAGACAACTGAGGAGGAAGGAGAGGAAGGAGGAGCGATGAGGAGGTGGGTGAGACGAGGAGGAGGGGAGTTGGTTGTCTTTCTTATTTCTAAGCATCAAAAGGTATGTTCACCAATGAGAACAAACCAACCCATTGTTGAAAATTACCAAAATACATAATCTGGCCCAGTCTGAGCTAATATTCATGACACCACCTCAGGTTTGCTGAATGCATGTTAAGTGCCAGACACTACGTTAAGTGTCTTATATACGCTGTCTCATTTAACCCTGACAACCCTGAAGACTGACACCATTATTGTGGCACTATTGTTAGCCCCATTTTTCAGACACAGAAATGGAGGCAGACAGATATATTAAGCAATTCACTCAAGGTCATAGGCAGACTCAGGTTTGAAACTCCAGCCTATCTCTTTTCTGACACTATGCCCTTAACCAACACCTGTGAGTCATAGGCTTGTCTCATTTGTGAAGTGGGGTCCCTACATCCAGCCCTGCTTGCCCCATATGGTTGTCCTGAGGATTCACTGAGAAATGATTGCCCGGGAGTACTGCAAAACTTTCAAAGCCTTCTGAAAAAGGCTAACCAGCATTGCTCCAAGATTTGCTAAGAGGATCCTGCTGTAGGCAGCTGGAGAATAAAACAATTCAATTGGCCAAGATTAAAATAAGCCTCCTCTGCTTAGAAACACCTTCAGAGGAAGAATGTTGTTGACTTGCCTGGCACAGGACAGTTCCAAGCCCCAGAGGTCACGGTCGTCTTCACCCATGACCACCTCATCAGACCAGCTGGAGTCAACAACGTAGCCATCATGCTGTAAAGGTTCTCAAGAAGTTTTACAAGAGCCCCATGTGCCGAGGAACGGAGACCCCAACAACCAGCCCCAATCTCCCAGCCAGGGGAATGGGTCCCTGTGGATGTGGATCCTCCAGCCCCAGCCAAACCTTCCAGTGAGGCAGCCTCAAGAGAGACCCTGAACCAAAACTACCTTGGCCCATAAAAATTGTGAGAGCTAATAAGTGATGATTATCGTTTTAAGCCACTAAATTTGTGGGTAATTTGTTATACAGTGACAGAGAACTAATACAGAGTCTAGGCTATTTCATAGCTTAAGTATAAGGTTAAGGGGTGTTATACTGGGATCTTGGTTCCAAGAGAAACCAATTCCAGCAATATAAGCCAAAGGGGAAGTTTCTGGGAGGGGCCCTGGCAACCTGGGCAACAGAGAGAGGAATACCCAGATAGGCACACCTCCATGGCTCTGAAGGGCCACAGCCATTCCACACATCCTGTGTCAGTCAGCCAGGCTGCAATAATAGGATACCATAGACTGGGAGGCTTAAACAGAAGCATTGAATTCTTGCAGTTCTCTGGGAAGCCCAAGATCAAGGTGCAAGCAATCTGGTGTCAGGTGAGAGCTCTCTTCCAGGTTTCATATGAGCATCTTCTTACATCCTCACATGCAGAGAGCAGAGCAGAGAGGGGGGAAGTGCCAGGTCATTCTCAGCATCTAGAAGGGTTCAAGAATCTGGAGAAGCAGCTGTGTGTAAATTAATAAAGAGACTAGAAATATAAATTTGGAGTACATGGGGGAGCCAGAGGAGACTTAGCTATAGTAACCAAGTTCTTGAATCTCTGGAGCCCTAGCTCTTTATTAGCACAAATTGCCCTAAAGCAAAGCAGATATACATATCAAAGGTAAGATTTGGTATACAGTAGGCATTGTCAGTTTGGGGGAACTGCCTTCAGATGTTCCAGTAGCAGGCAATAATATATGCTAATCTTTAGGTTTGGGGAAATGCTTTCAGCTATTCCAGCAGGCAACAATATGATTCAGCCATGCTGAATATAGAAGCCCATCAACCTTTTGATGAACTTTTTGCATTTTATTATGCCCTGCTGTAATTAGCTTCCATCAGGGAAGCTAAGACCCATGATGTCTCTTCTCAGAATGGCCCTACTCCCATATATGAGAGTTCCACCCTCATCGCCTAGTTCCTCAATGGCCCCATTTCCTAATCCCATCATATTGTGGGGTCATATTTTATTTTATTTTATTTTTAAATATTTTTTATTGATTTTTTACAGAGAGGAAGGGAGAGGGATAGAGAGTTAGAAACATCGATGAGAGAGAAACATCGACCAGCTGCCTCCTGCACACCTTCTACTGGGGATGTGCCTGCAACCAAGGTACATGCCCTTGACCAGAATTGAACCTGGGACCTCTCAGTCTGCAGGCCGACGCTCTATCCACTGAGCCAAACCGGTTTGGCAATATTTTAAATTATGAATTATAAATATCATAGCAAGTCCTCAATCTACTGTCCCAGGATTCAATATCTGGAGTGACAATGGCATGGATCATGTCCCAGCCCCCTGATGATTCCTGAAAGGAAATTGGGGTGATATTGAGGAGAGGGATGGAATGTTCTACGGCCAAAATCAATACATGTCCAAGCCAGGGATCACTGCATGATGTTAGAAAGAGAAAGACTTCAAATACTATTGAACCAGACTAACTGCAGGCAGCAGGCTGAGTGTCTTACATTCATGGTCTCATTTACCCTCACAACAGTCTGTCAAGGAGGGTGTTATTGTCCCCATCACCCAGACAGGGAGATGGAACCTCACACACATTAAGTCACTTGCCCAGGTCTTCATGAAAAGTGAAGTTCAAGTCTGTGGAACTTCAGAGTCCTTACTTTGTCCCATATTACCAGGCTTCCAAGACTGGACCTCAAGGGAATGGAGTAACATTCTGCTTTGATGAAATCAAATAAACTAAAAAGAGTTAATTGAGAGAAAGAGACAAAGGCTGAAGTAAGAGAGTCACCTGCTCTGCTCCCATGGGGAAATGTACCAGAGTCGTATCTGACCAGCTTGGCCCAGAAAGAAGGGGGTCATGGACAAACAGAACAGCACAGACACACAAAGAAGGAGAGTTTCCAGAAATGGGGGCTTCCCAAGGGCTCAGACCATGTGCACTGAAAGTTGCCCACTTCTGCCACCTGGCCATGGGTGGACTCTGCAGCCCCAACTCAAGAAGCCCAACTTTGGGGAAGCCATGGGTAGGTATACAATGGGATAAACAAGATGTGAAGGTTTTCCTGATAGATCTCCGAGATGACTGATGCCACTGGGTCCCCTTCTCTGTCACACATGCTTCTCGTGTTTTTCTGGGATTCCCAGGGACTGGGCAGCCAGCTCCTCCTCAGATCAGATGTTAGGTCCTTCCCCATCCCATCCCTACTCTACCCCTCTAAAGAAGTTTTCTAAAATCCCATCTTCACCCACTTCAGCATTTCCTAAATATTATTCTTAATTTTCTCACTGCATCTTTCCTAGTTTGTTTGAAAAACAAATCTATTCCCACCTGAAGGCTGCTAGCTAATATAAAGCATATTCCTGTCCTTGGGCTAATGTCTTTCTGACACTAACCAGCTAGTATTGATGCTAGCTTTTTGTTGGCCAGGAGCCATAACATCCCCACCAACAAGAAACTAGCATAGGCAAGAAGACAGCATGAGAAAGATGATTTAAAGATAAGAAAATAAATGAGGGGACACCATGATTCTAAGCACATAATAGGTATCCAAATAGATGATGCATAGATGAATAAACACACTTATGTAAGGCTTTATAAAGGATGAGTAAGGAAAGCAGGTCTCATAAAAGAGTATTCCCAGGTTTTATATTTCAAAGACCAATCATTGGTTTTGGTTTTTAATTTGGGATGGAGAAAGTCAACACGGGATTACTAACTTTTTATTTTATCCCATAAAAACATTTGAATAAAACTGTCATCTCTAGCATTATATGTTCATAAGATAATAGACCCTTCGACACCAACAAAGAAGGAAGAGTGTAATCACAAAATAAAGGACAGTCTTTCCAAAGAAAGAATCCATTGGATAGGGATCTTCATTGTATATTATAGAACATGCCTCTAGCTAGTTTAAGCACAAAACACTATATAACGGAATCTAGATAGCTCATGAATAATTTGAGGGGCTGAAGGAACAGACTCTAAGCAAAACTTCCCCAAACCACACCACAGAACCAGGGCACCAAGGAAGCTGCCAGCTATGGAAGGTGCTGCCACAGTTGCTGGCTCCTGGACTTCAGCTCCTCAAAGCAAGCACCAGTGTCATGCCCTGTTCAACTCCCCACACTATGTAATGACAAATCAAGGTCTTTCATGATTCCAGATCAGCAGAACCTAAATAAATCTAGATCCCCAGGAGCCTGGGAGATGTGGGTTTTCAGCCTCTGCAGTACAGGAAGGCATGCGGGGCTGGAGAAGGCAGAGAGCAAATCAGTTCACTGCTGTTGGTGAGCTTTTGCTGCACTGATCCTGCTGGATTGTACAGGGATCAGAGGGATGTCCTGAGGGATGTGTGCTGTCATGCTTTATTGAGATGATTCTGAAGGTCATAGAATAACACTAACACCTGCTGATGTCATGGCTCTTTTTGTGAAGAGACTTTGCTTCGTGGGGCCACAGCATTAACTACACCCTGGCTGTAGTGGAAATCTGTCATAGTCATGGCTGTCCATCAACTTTTGAATATTTTTCCATATTTGGGAATATTTGCATGTAATGAATCCTACCTCCCCAATATTAAAATCAGAATTCAAATTTCCAGACTCCTTTGCAGCTAGGATTTGGCATGCAATCAGGGTAGTGACAATCTCATGCCCATACTTAAGATCGACTCAGAAATGGATAGAGTGAAGAAGCAGGCAGTACAGTGCTTGGAGTTCCCATGTTTGCTGACATGGCTGGCAGCAGAGACCTTAGCTTTCAGAGGTGGCAGTGAGGTCTGGTTCCCAACCTGGAAGTGGCAGCCATAGTAACACCAGTTTCTTCCCCTTGGGCTAGTTGTCCAGCACAGTTGAGGGCATCATTGCTGGAAACTTTACCTCAACTTTATTTCTCAGCCTTCCAAATTAATATTCATCCTTCAGAGTAAAGTCTCCCGACTGCCTCAGCCAGTAAGAGTGAATTGTGTTGTCAGCAACCAAGAACCCACCTGATGTGCTGGGTGAACCAGGAACACCTGACCCAATCCTTAGCCTCTCCATCCCACTGCAGTGAGCCATTCCTGCAGCAGAGAGGGTCTTCCTGGACCTCATCCATGTCCTCCTTGAGTCAGGTGTGGAGAGGGATGGAGGAAAAGTGCCCTTCTCTCTGATTGCCACCATCCCAGGAGCTCCTACAGAACAGGGGTGCTTTTCTTCATTGAACTGTTATCACCAATACTTTGTGCAGGGTGGGTAGTCAGCAAATATTGGATGGATGGATGAATGAATGGTCAAGCACACTATAAATTATGCCCAGCAGGATCCATAATCTACACCTGCGCTGTCCATTACAGTACCCACTAGCCATAGAGCTACTGAGCACTTGAAATGTCACTAGTACAATTGAAGAACAGCACGTTTATTTTATTTTATTTCAACTGGTTGAAATTTTAAAATGTATACCTAATTTTATTTTTGAAACACTTTTAGCTTAACTTTTGTATGTAAATGTACTTTTTCTGCTATAAGTTTTATGAAAGCTAAATACAGATCAAATATTTCTAATATAAGTTTAGCACATTTTCAATACAAATTGAGATGTGCTGTAATTGTAAAATACTCACAAATTCCAAATACTTTATGAAAAAAAATAATGTAAAATATGCCACTAATTTTATATTGATTACATGTAGGAATTATAATAGTCTGGATATATTAGATTAAATAAAATATATTATTAAAACTGACTTCACAAAAAATAAACATGAATGATTTGTAAAAAACAAAACTGACTTTACCTGTTTCTCTTTACACTTTTTGATGTGACACTAGAAAATATAGAATTAAATATGTGGCTTTTATTCTATTTCTGTTGGACAACACAGATCTGGACACTGGATGCATGTCACTCAGCAGGCAGACAGGGTGCTGAGGACACGTTTCCGCTGAGCACAGGAGCCTCCTGGGGTGGGGAACCTTTTTTCTGCCCAGGGCCATTTGGATATTTATAACATCACTCACAGGCCATACAAAATTATCAACTTACAAGTTAGCCTGCTCTATTTGGTCAAACATTTAACTAACTCACTCCTAATGCCTTGGCAGGGTCAGACCAAATGAATTCATGGGCCTTACGTGGGCCGGATATTCTCCACCCCTGAGTCTATCCCTACAGATTGAGGCCTGAGCTCTCCTGCTCATTCCCCTCCCTGCTCTAAACCTAACTGGAAGACGTTTAGGCATGGGCTTCCACATCATGCATAAAAGCAGAAGTCACAAATTTAGTGTTTTTAGGGACCAGGCAGATGACTTACCAGGAAAGGGCTGGCTGGCGGTAAGGTCACAGGCAGTGACCAATGTTCTATTTAAAGCCAATATACAGCCCTCACCCGTTTGGCTCAGTGGATAGAGCACTGACCTGCAGACCTAAGGGACCCAGGTTCAATTCCTGTCAAGGGCATGTACCTCAGTTGCAGACTCCTCCCCGGCCTGGGCTCTGGTCAGGGCGTGTGCAGGAGGCAACTAATCATTGTGTTTCTCTCACATCTATATTTCTCTCTGTCTTTCCCTCTCTCTTCCACTGTCTCTAAAAATCAATGGGAAATATCTTCAGGTGAAGATAATAAATAAATAAATAAATAAATAAATAAATAAATAAATAAATAAATAAATATAAATAAAGGCAATACACAAAGAAAATCCCCCAGGGTATGTCCCCTGGGTCATCATCTATGGAATCAAAAGAAGACACTTGGAGAGCCTGGGACATAGTTTCTCCATTCTAAGGGTAAATAGATTGAGGCCAGAGAGATGAGAGCTTTTCTAACTAGGGCTCCAGCCAGGGCTGAGCACTGTCTCTGTACACTCCCAGAACATCTCAGCTTTAGGCGCCAGCAAATACATGCCAATTGGGTTTGACTTGGGAAAGGCAGGACCCACGCTACAGGGGTCAGGCAGCCTGCCGCCTACCCCAAGGTGTCCAAGCCTCCCCTGAGTCCATTCTGACCATGAGGCAGGGAGGAGCCAGAAGGCACTAACCCCATCAGAAACCCTCCTGGCCTCTGTTCACATTTCCAGAAGGCTTGAAACTCTTAAAATGATTTGTTCCAGGGTAGGGAGGAACACAAAATAAAGATGCTTTTGGCTGGCGTGGAAAGCAAGGAAGAGATGATGGGGGAAAGTGGGGGAAACTGCGGGGATTCCAGAGGAGAAAGATGTTCTTATCAGGCGGATCCTGAGCCAGGTACTAGGGAAGGAGGCCGAGGCACCGACCTGGAGTAGTGGTTCCCGGTGGGGTGGGAGGCCTAATGAGGAGGGTGGGAGAGGATGGGTGGGGCTAAGGGAAGAGGGAGATGGTGGAAGGGCCCCACTTGCTTCTAACAAAAAAGAAAAGGGCCTGACCTACCATGCTGGACCCAGACAACTTTCATACTAGAAGCACCGTCTACAAAATGCTTCCTCCAACCTGCCCCCGTTGGTATAATTTTACCAAATAAAACCATGCATTCCCACAACCAAATGGATCAATCTGAGCAAAATACAGTTAGTAACAAAGAAAGGCAATTTTCATATTTTATTATACAACATTGTTCATCATAGAAAAAGGCTTAATGTTTTTTAATTAAATACAGAAGCAAATGGTTTAGTGTTGCCAGAGAGTTTGTTCGCCTGCCCTTAAAAAAATTAACACCTGTTTGCAAACAAAAGAATTGCCAGAGTCAAACCCTCTGTTCTCTTTTTGGAACCCAGCTATTAATCTCTTCTTATATAGTGCTTAACACATAGTAGGTACTGAATAAACATTTGTTTGACTGGTGGGGTGTTCTTTAATCCTTGTCCTTTATTTCCTGACCCTAAACTGGATCTTGATTCATGAGGTAAAATCCCCACCCATCCATTCCTAGCATAGCCCAGTGTCTTTCAATCGCCTTTGATATATAACACTGGTTTAGAGACACTTGCCTGAGGGGAATGACTGAGGGTTTCAGAGAAAGAAACGTACAAAGGCAGGCACAGAAATGAAGTAGAGACAAAAAGATGTTAATACACAGAGTAACAGAGAGCCAGATTCAGGGATGGATAGTGACCGCAAAATGAAGTCATTTAATGCTCACACAGTTTGAAATAAAGAGATAAAAAGGTTGGGCAAGAATTATAATCTTGAAGTTTCTTTTCAGCTTTGATGTTTTTTAACAGACGTAATGGCAGAGGGAGAGAGATAAGGTGTGTATAAGGAGACAAAGGAAGGTGAAGGAGACAGGTAGACAGCCAGGTAGCACTGCCCACCTGTAGATCTGGCCTTGAACCTCTATGGACCCTCACCTCCCACACGTGAGGCCAGGCTGCTTAATGCCTCAGCATGCCATGCTCACTCCTGGCTCCTCCTCTTCAGTCACCCCCCACCCCTACCCCTACCTAAGCATCTCCAAACCACTCTGCATATTCAAGTCTCTCTCCAACATCCTCCCTGCACCAGGCCATACTCAGCTCCCTCTCTCCTCAACTCCTGAAGCATACAGTTCACACCACACTCACATCCCCAACCACAGGAGATGCAGGGTGGGTAAAAGTCGGTTTACAGTTGTTCGTATGGACAATAATACAATAATTAATAAATAATGATACAAGAATAAACTCTGTTTCCCGTACTCACAACTACAGACCTACATTTGCCCACCCTTACCCGTTGTTTTAGAGTTTGCCCTCAGCTCATATGAGTACATCTTGACTCCCACACGAGAACTGTGTGCTTGTCAAGACTCCAAATTCCCCCAAATATTCCAGGATTCCGCATGATGCCCAGTCCAATGCTGGGTACCACCAAGTGCTCAGTGAATACTGTGGACTGACCAGTCCCCAAGGGGTGTCAGACTGCAACCTAACAGTCTGTTGGTCTATGAAATAGCTTCTCAGAGGCCTACCATGCGGGTCCATCTCCTGGGCTCCTGTGCCCCCTGCCGCCCAGGAGGGGATCTGCAGGCAGAACAAAGCCAGTCTCAAGGTGGTCCAGACCCTGGGAGGCTGGCAAGGGCAGTCCAGCCTCACAGTGGCCTGAGACATGGTCTGAGGGTTCTGATGAGGTCGGTGGGCACAGCCAGAAGCCTACGTTCTTCCAGGGTGTCCAGGCAAACCGCACTGCGGACCGTGTCCACCCTGCCCCGCCCCAGGGGGCACTCAGAGCTTCACGTCCAGCTCCAGCTCCAGGTCCTGGTTCTCCCAGGTGCCCACGCGGACCTGGGCTGGGCTGCCCAGGTAGTTCTGGATGGCGGAGGCGCAGTCCAGCCGCTCCATGAGGGTCATGAGGTAGTGCAGCTCCTGTAGGCTGCCGTTCTGCTCCTCAAACAGCTCCAGGATGGCCGCAGCAGGGCTGCGCTGGCAGGACAGGAACCTGGCCACAGACGTGGGGAGGAGGGGAGAGGAGGGAGGGGTGCTCGGTGAGAGCCACACCCTCCCCCAGCTCTGCTGCTCATCCGGCTCCTGCCTGCCTTCCAGGAGACTCAAGGTGTGGGGAGGGAGGGCCCAGGACTTTGAAATCTGAGCTTGCCCTGGCTCAAAAGTCACTCCTCTTGAAGCCTGTTTCCTCTTCTGACACCCAGGGCTTGGATGAGAGGACCTCTAAGGGGACTATTGTCCTCTCTGCACCCCCCTCCCCTTCCCCACTTCTCCCCTCTTCCTTCCTCTCTCCAGGCCACAGCATCCTGCCCACCATTGGGAAACAGTGGTTCCTGCTCAGAAACCTTCCAGAGTCTCTTCTGCCTATTAACCGAGCCCACATCCCTGACTTTCTGGCTCATCCACCACTTGGCCTCACCCTGTTTTGTTTTGTGGTTTGTTTGGGGTTGTTGTTTTTTCTGGAACTTTCCTTCCTGCTCCCATCCTGAGCCTTCCTTCTTCAGGCTATCCATTTACCACTGTGCACACAGCCCACCCACACCCCTTGCTGCTCCCCCCAAACAGAATGGCGGGTCCCCCTTCCCACCTCCCTGAAGCTGTGGGCAAGGAGACCATTCTGCACCCCACAGTTCAGACTTCTGATCATAACTTTCGCAAGTCGTTATGATTCTTGCTTTAGCTATTCGGTGCCTCTATCTGTTTTCAACTTGCTCTGCGATGTAGGATCCATGCAGTAAGGCACAAGGAACATGCCTTTATTTTGTTAAGCTCTTTGTATCCCTTATTAGACTGCGAGCTCCTGGGGCTGGGACCAGTCATCTTGTGTCCCAAAGCTGAGCATAGTTTTCCAGGACATAGTAGGTCCTGGATAAATGTTTAATAACTGGGTGATTTAAAAATCCACCCTGTCTTCAGCTGGGCCCAGCTCCAGTCCCATCTCCTGGGCGAATGAAGTCTTCCCTGAGCACTGCTCTCAGAGTCTGGGTCCCGGGGCTTAGCTCAGACTCGTTCTCCTACTGGTCTCTGGACAGGGACCATGCTAGCATTGCCTCCATCATTGCCAACATCCATTAACACATGCCAGGCGCTCAGTACATGCTTTACACGCATTCTCTTGTAGTCTGCCCTTCTATGCCTCGGGGCACAGTATGTCAAGCACTCAATATGTAACTTACATGTTAGTTGATTCATTTTTTAGTATTTATTGGGGACCTACTTGGAGCCAGGCATCATTCTGGGTACTGACAATACCGTGACAGATAGAAAGAGCTGCCCCTTTTATGGGCGATAGGGTGGGAGTAGCCATTCTCTCCCTTCTCTGTGGTCTGAAACCCCCTCTCCCATGGGAAGATCCTGCCCCTCTTACCTGATCTTCATGCCACAGAGCCCCAGGTGGGAGGCCAGTCTCCGCCAGTCGTTGCCTGTGATGCTGTTCGGCTCCAACAACATCTTCAGCTGCTCAAAGAGCTCAGGGGGCAGCCTGAGGCCGGGCGGGGGGAAAGGGTATTCTCAGAGTGGAGGACCAGAGACCCAGTCTGGTTCTACTCACCCCAAGTGCCATACTCGCCTAGAGGCACTGGGGTGAATCCCGAACATCCCCCAGGCAACAACCCAAGCAGCCCACCTCACCTATTGCATGGGGGCGGCTGGGAGACAGGGGGTGGCGCTGCCCAGGACTCCTCCTCTGATGCCTGAAACCTGAGGATTTCCATGTACTTGGTCTCCAAGCCCTGTGCCAGCAGAGGGGCCAGAAACACACTTAGGGACCAAGAAGCTGGGGAACCCACCTCCATTTCTCATGTCGTCCTCCAGCCTGACACTCAGAGCCATGTTACCAGAAGATGCCACCCTCCCCCACCCAGGGCCCCCATCCGCTGCTTCCCTGACCCCAGAACCTTCAGCCTTAAGTTTTCCTGCTGAGCTCTTTGGGACCTGGGACTCGAAGACCAAGCAGGGTGCATCCTTAGACACCAGAAGTTCTGGGCAGGTTCATCCAGAAATAGAGATGCTGAACTCAGCCATACATGTCCCCTTCCCTCCACCCCTCCTTTCCTGGGTTCCTTCCCCACTCATACCCCTGAGGGGTATCTGCCTGCTCTCCGCCAAGAAGCCACCATGGTCCCCCAAAGACTCTCAACCCTGAGTTCTTCCCATCTTCCCTTGAGAGAGTGGGATATGTCGCTCCCATCCCACCCACTGACGACCCCCCTCCTGGCCACTCTCCACACTGGAGATGCTCAGCACCATCTCTCAGATGGAGACCATCAGCCTAGAAAGAAACCACTTCTCTGTGATGCCCAAGTGCCCCTGGGTTGAGAGGAGGTTTGGTTCTTTTACTCTCCTACTGGATTCATCCATGAACAGACAAGAGAGAGTCAGGGACGAAGGGCAACTTGGAGGCCCGGTGCCATCTTACCTGCTTGATCAGGGCCATACGTACTGGGCACCAGACCCCTCCCCCACTTTGTCCAGCACTCCTCCCAGGCCCTGCCCTCCCGCTGCCCTCAGCTCCACTCACATCCTGGAAGGTGTGCATGGTGACGATGATCTCATTGGTTAGTGCCGAGCAGTCCTCGTTCTCATTGGCTACAAAAGGGAGAGGACAGGGCAGGTGAGAGAGGAAAAGGCCCGGCATGAGAGAGCAGAAGACCTGAAGGGACTCCACAGTGAGGCTTCGGAAATCTGAAGAAGCTGGGCAAGATCCTCCATCTTTCTCTCTGCAAAGGTCGGTGTGGCTTCTCACCTTGAGCAGGCCTGGAGCGTGGCCGGATGCCGAGCAGCTGAGCTCCAGGGTGACCAGTGGGGAAGGGAGGGGAGGGGAGGACAGAAAGTGGACCCGGCGCCTGACTACCTGCTTTCCTCCGGAAGCAGAAGGAGCGGAAGGGGCACTTCCCGTGCCAGATGTGGAGATGGGGAACCACCTGGCAACTGCTGTCATCCACGTTCTCCCAACCTGGGGAGGGGACCGAGAGTGGAGGCCTCAGAGCGCAGGGCCTTCCACAGTGTGGCAGGCGCTGTGCGGGGTGCAGTGGTGAGGGACCAGGAGCAGCAAAGTCAAGTGAGTGGGAGTCCCAGAGCCTGGGCAGGGGACCCTGTGAGTGGTCTTCCTTCTACCACCACACACAGCTCACAGATCCCTCTACTCTTGTAACCCCCACCCTCTCATCCACTACTCCCCGAAGCAGCCACGCATGTGTGCCCGTGCAAATGCCCTAGGTCCCAGGGGCAATTCCCAGAGCCCAGGCCACACGGGAAAGAGGCCCAAGCAGAGAAGATTGAGACCTCCCTCCACACCAGCTCCATCCAAGTGGAACAAAAAAGCCTCCCGCCCTCTTCCCCCCTGGGGGTGCCAGGCCTCTCCATCCCTCCTCCCACCCTGCATCACCCTGTCCTCCCACAGAGGGACCAGGGCTGAGTGAGCCACAGACAAAGGAAGTGGGCAGAGCCTGGGGACTCCTCGAGGCAGCAGCAGAAGCCCGAGGGCCCCCCTGGAGCCTGCCCACGAGTCTCTGAAAGGAACCTGAGGCTCCCACATTTCCACCCCAGGGGAGGCCCAGACCCCTCGCTCGAGTGGGGCTCCCTCCTGCCCTGTCCAGGCCTCGCTCACCCTCAGAGATGTACTTGAGCTTTAGGCACTGGTCCCCTCGGGCCCCAGTGAAGTCAAAGAGCTGGCAGGGCCCGCGCAGGCGCCCGCCATGTGGCTGCTCGTTGGTCAGGGCCCACTGCAGGGCGCAGGGCGTGTTGTTGAGGAAGTAGACGCGTAGCTGCAGGTGGGTCTGCCCCGGTGCCAGCGGCGAGCAGAACATTGCCAGCTGCAGCCACTTGCAAGCTTCCTGGCCCGAGGGTGCCTCCAGCACACACGTGTAGAGGCTGCGGAATAGAGGGAGACGGTGGCAGGGACTGGTGTAGTGCACTGGCCACCCAGTTCCTGCTGTGCCAGAGGCCGCCGTGGGGGCCTCCACGGAGCCGAGAGAGCAGGCCAGGGTGTGCATAGGGAGGGCATGGGCAGGCGGAGTTGGTAGGGGGACGAAAAGTGAGTCACGTGCAGTGACCATCAGAGTGTAGAGAAGAGCCCGCAAACATCTCGGCATAGGACAGGGGGACAGCGGGCTCAGGGCCACCAGGCTTTGGAAGGGCCCACAGATGGCTGGTCCCACTCTGGTTAATGGGTCGCAAGGAGAAAGAGAGGAAGAAGGGCCTAAGATCCTAGAAAGACAGAGCTGCCCTAGCCGGGTGCTCAGTGGTTAGAGCATTAGCCTGCTGACTGAAGGATCCTGGGTTCGATTCCCATCAAAGGCATGTGCCTCAATTGCAGCCTAGATCCCTGGCCCTAGTCAGAGCACATTCAGGAGGCAACCAATAGATGTATCTCTCTCACATAGATGTTTCTCTCTCGCTCTGTCTCTCCCCCTCCCTTCCACTCTCTCAAAAAAATCAATAGAAAACCTCGGGTGAGGATTAACCAAAAGAAGGAAAGAAAGACAGAACTAAGGACAGACAAGAGATGGGCTGGTGTCTTAGGGCATCAGAGGGGACAAACGTGCCCTAGGCAGTTGGGGGACAGCCCTGAACAGGGGCACAGGGTATAGACAATCTTAGAGAGACAAAGGTGGGGATGGGACAGGGCCCCTCCAGAAAGAGGGCTGGGGTGAAGTCAGGCCTCCTAAACAGGCAGAGAGACCATGGGGGGGCGGGTGCAGCCCTGGACAGGGTAGGAGTGACACGAGCTGTCCTACACATTAGGACAGAGGGACCGAGAAGGGACATGGGGAAATAAGGGATTTGCAGGCCACCTGGGACAGATCCATGCAGAGATGAGGATGGGGTGGGCAGAAAAGGGGGGCAAAAAGGAGAGGCCGAGGGGCTGGTGCCCACCTGAAGTGGGAGAGCTGGATGCGACACTCGTCCAGGGAGGTGTGGACCCCTGACTTCCCCAGGGCCTTCCAGTCTTTAGTGTCAAGCAGGTTGGTGTTGCTGCTGTAGGTGCGGGCGTGGCTGGGCATCTGCGCGCAGTGCTTGAAGGTGAGGGTGCAGGGCTTCAGGAAGGAGGCCCCATGGGGTCCACACGCCACCACAGGGCTCACCAGCGCCTGGGTTTGGGACAATGACGGGCCATCCAACAGGTCCCACACCAGGATCAGTGACACCCGCTCCTGGCGGCCCACGGCCACAGCACCTGGGGAGACGGAGAGCTGGGATGGGCTGGACAAACGGACAAGCAGGCACACCCTGCCCCAGGGGAGGCCAGGCCAGCCTGGGAGGGGAGGTGGGACGGGAGACCAGGTGCCCACATGGAAGGCAGTACAGACAGAGGCAAGACAACTGTGAGCTGACGTGTGGTGTAATCCTGGCCCAGTCACCCGCCTTCCGTGCAGGGCCGCCGCTGGCCCATACAGGGCCTGAGCGAATGTGCGAGAAGAGGTCTTCCTCCACTTTCCGTTCCCTTTACTGGAGGCCTGTTCATTAGATCAAGCACCTTAATCCCACCTGCCGGGAAGTTGTCTTTGAGGTCAATAAAGTCGTACTCAAAATGTGAACAATTTTCAGCGTGGCTCAGTGGTTGAGCATCGACCTATGCACAGTTCAATTCCTGGTCAGGACACATGTCCGGGTTGTGGGCTCGATCCCCATTGCGGGTTGTGCTGGAGGCAGCCAATCAATGATTCTCTCTCATCGTTGATGTTTCTCTCTCTCTCTCCTTCTCTCTTCCTCTCTGATATCAATAAAAATGTATTTTTTTAAATGTAAAGAATTTTCAAAAGTAGGACGGTGTCTGACTGTTCCCTTCGATGCGGTACCCTGTGCCGCACGCAGTCTGAACAGCTCCACGCTGAAAAGTGAGCTTGCGCTGTTACCTGGCGGGATGAGCAGCGAGATGCCCATGTCCCGCAGTATCAGGCAGCCGCCGCGGTGATCCACCTCTCGAGCCGAAAACACCAGCAGCTTGTGCATCAGCTGACGGGTGACGGTCTGGCCCTGGGTGGGCGTGTGCAGTTCCTGGTAGAAGGCGGCCATCTCCGACAGGACGGCCGGTGGGTACTGGTGTGGGGACTCATCTTCGGGTAGGGGAGTGGGATCGGGCACTGGCTCCTCTTGCCTGTCCGGCTTCCGGCCGGCCCGCAGCCAGCGAGGACAGTGCCATCGCAGGCACTGGACCAGAAGGAGGGCACTTGCCACCGGGACGCCCACCAGCAGCAGGAACTGGGCAGGTTGGAAGGAATTCTCATGGGAGCTCATCTGCCTGGTCACTGGATGCTGCCAGCTCCCCTGCACCCCTGTAACAAGCAAGGCCAAGGGCAGGGGGTTAAAGAAGTCAGTGCCAAGCTAACCCTTTTCAATGTCGTAGAGGCCAAGATTGGCGTCCAAACGCCTGCGATGATAGAGCAAACTGTCTATATTCCAGCGTAGCCCGCACACCTCAGTCACAGCAGTTCCTGTAACACAGCGGTTCTCAACCTGTGGGTCGCGACCCCTTTGGGGGTCAAACGACCCTTTCACAGGGGTCGCCTAAGACCATCGGAAAACACATCTATAATTACATATTGTTTTTGTGATTAATCACTATGCTTTAATTATGTTCAATTTGTAACAATGAAAATACATCCTGCATATCAGATATTTACATTACGATTCACAACAGTAGCAACATTACAGTTATGAAGTAGCAACGAAAATAATTTTATGGTTGGGGGTCACCACCACATGAGGAACTGTATTAAAGGGTCGCGGCATTAGGAAGGTTGAGAACCACTGCTGTAAGAGAACGTCACCATCTCTCTTACTCAAGAGCCCACGGCAGCTCCTCATGACCTAAACCTCAAACTAAACTCCCCTGAGGCAGAGAGAGCTGGTCTTCAGAGCATGTGAGTTCAAATGCACCCTGGTCACTGGCTGAGTGCGCTTGTCATATTGCTTAGCGTGCCTCAGTTTCCTCACCTGTCAGAGTACCTACCTTGATCTACACGTGCTGATATAGAAAAAAAAAATCTGTATGTAGAAAAGCAATTCACCAGGAGTAGACATCCTCTGATTTCATTCATGTAAATAACAAAACTATATAGAAGTATAGATACATATTTATGGGTGTGTATACAGGAGTGGGCAAAAGTAGGTTTGCATAACGCAAGTAACGAATACATAAATAATACAAGAATGAACTCTGTTGCGTACTCACAGCTGTACACCGCCTTTTGCCAAGCCCGGGTATGAATTGTAGCGAAAGGTCTGGAGCAGAGCTGTGCAATAAAAACGTAATGTGAGCCACGTATATCATTTCAAACTTTCTAGTGGCCACAGTAAGAGAGTGCAAAGAAACAGGAGAAATTAATTTTAATAATAGATTTCATCTTACCCACTATCTTCAAAATAGTATCATGCTGGCAGGTAATCGATGTAAAATTATTAGGGCGACAGTTCACATCCTTCCTTCCCAGTCGGTCTGTGTTCCTTACACCCGCTGCACATCACCTCGGGACTTGCTCTGGGTCCAGTGCTCAGTCGCCAGCCGCATGTGCTGGTGACTCTTGTCTTGGGCGTGCAGGTCTGGGAGGGTTCACCCCAGCCTTTCCCTGGCCGTCACTGAAAGAGGAGAAATTGAGGGGTGGAAGGTGTGAACTAGGACTTTCCATTTTTTTAAACTCTTTTTCCAGTCTCCTCTGAGTTTTTCACACCAGGCATGGATTTCCTATTAACTTTGCAGTTCTTTTTAAAAAGCCGTTACAAGTGGGGGAAAATCACCTCTCAGAGTGATCGCGAGGCTGGCCTGAGCTCACATGGAAAGCATTCCTAGGTGATAAAGCGCTATCCAAACATGCTTGTTTATTTATGCCCCTCCTTCTGCCTGAAAGGTCGGAAGGGAGCTCACAGGAGTAACAAAAATTAAAAGTGAAAACAAAAAGAGAAAGAAAAACACAGGTGGGGCCTCCAGGGAGACTGGAATGAGGCGGGGCTGAAGCCTGTACTGACCCCCGGCTCACCCGGCTGCCCGGCTACACCAGCAGCAGGGCCTTGGACTGGGACCGCCTTCCAGCACCTCCTGCACAGACGCCCGCCGTTCCGAGGCCCCCCAGAAACGGTGCCTCCCCATCCTCCCTTCCCTCTTCCTCCTCGATTTCCAGCACTCTCCATTCCAGCCAGACTGAGCTCCTCACACCTCGTTCATTCTCGCCTCTGGCTTTTGCTCATGCTGTTGTCTTTCACCCCTCACCTGTGCTCCCCACCTGCCTTTTCTTCCCACCTGGACCCCTCCCCTCCTCCAGCTCATCAGCCCTACATAGTCTTGTGCCTCCAAAATCTCCCTTTACTGTTTTCCCCACGCAGATGAACATTTCTGAGGACCAGCTGTGTACCAGGCACTGAGAGAAGTTGTCTTACCAAAGATGGCTTTGTATTTGGCTCTCAAGTACCTTCTGGGGGAATAGGACTCATTCACTCCACAGTTGATTCCCTAGGGTCTGGCCTCCGTTTCTCCCCACTCCCTTCACTCAAACCAGCCACGGGGAGCTGAGGCCTCACCCCAGCCTCTGCTCCTTCACTGCCCACCTGCTTCCTTCCTTCCACGGCGCCCATAGAGCCTAATCCCCCTTCCTAGCTCCTCCCAGACTGGGGTGGAAGCTCCTCTATCCTGAGGATTGAGGACTGGATTGAGGACTGGATGGGTCTGTCTCTCTGTGTCCTCCTTGAGACTGTAGACAGGGAGGGAGGGTGGGGCACTGTTCCCTCTGAGGCCCCAGCTGTGCAGACAGCGCTGCAGGCCTCCCGCAGGGCACACAAGTGGAGCGGGTGAGCTGGCAATACCCAGGCCTGTGGGAATGGGGCCGGGCAGCAAGCTTCCCGTGACGCCCCACCCATGCCTTTGGGATCCTCCACATTAGAGGTACAGTGGGGCCTTGACTTACGAGTTTAATTCGTTCCGAGACCGAGCTCGTAAAGGAGCTCATTAAGGAGCTCGTTAACTCAAATTACTCTGTCAACTCAATGCAAAAAATCGGGCGGAGAGACAGCTGGTATCTCAAAAAACTCGTTAGTCGGGACAATCGTAAGTCAAGGCCCCACTGTAATTGAAATTATAACTGCAATTATTATAAGGGCTTTGCTCTGCACACGGCGTTAAAGCGCTCTACGTGGCCTCTCTCGTCTGCAGCCTTTTGAGCTACTGTTATTTTTATTTCCATTTCACAGATAAGGAAGCCAACTTCTCTCCCCACAGCAAGGACGAGGGGAGATTATTGAGCCACAGCTGGAGGCAGAGGGAGGATGAGCAGGGAGGACAGGACTTCTAGAAACACTCCCTTTCTCTTCCTGCCCTTGTGGTTCCCAGGCCTCTTTTCCATTTCTAGCAGAGATGACGTTGGAAGAGAAAGAAATGAAAATAAAGTACAACTAACAGAAGGAGCTAAAGGCACATCCTCGGTTCCGCACCCCCACCCCTGCCCATCGAGGTACCAGTGGCCGGGGCTGGGCCAGCCAGAGTGGAAGAAGGGCGAGGCTCTGCTGTTTTATAGCAACCACCTTCCTGGGGCCTCCAAAGACCAGAGTCCAAGTCCTCTCCACCCCACGGTGGCTCAGCAGAGCCCCTTGCCCGGCCTCCCCACCTGGAGCAGTCGGTATGTACTGACCCCCGAAGCCCCCTGGGCTGCCCACCTGGATCCCATTCACTGCCTGGCCTGGAGCGGGTGAACTCCTCCCCAGCTCAGCCCCCGTCTCCCAGGCTGACAGCTGTCTCCAGGCCTCGGCCCTCTCCATCCTCCTTCCCCAGGAGGGTCCTGAACGGACAGCACAGCAAACAGCTCAATGGAGACCGGAGTTTCCCAGCCCCGCGCCTGACTCCTTACTACTCTCGCCTCCAGTGTCTTGCCCCAGACCCCGCTCCCCAGGACAAAGGTCCTGGAATGCTACCATGGCCTGTCCCTAGGGAGTCACTCCTCCCGCGCAAAGATCCAGGCCCCTGCTGCAAAGCTGAGGAAACTCTCAGCCCCTCTCGCAGGCACTGGTTCTTACCAAACCCACTCAACCCTGATAGATCTCGGTGATTGAAGGACATAAAAAGTTCCAACATGGATGGGTCCAAACCTCAGTCATGGGCAGCATTCATCAGCAGAGCACACCTATCCACAGTGCATAGCATCAGCCCCGTGGTCCTCACACCCACGGGCAGTGGCCATCTCCCACGCCCCTCCACCCTCGCCTCCTCCAGCAGAAGGTCTCAACTCTGCAGGCTTGGCTGAGTTGGCCTGAGTCTTCCCGTGAGCCCTCAGGGGCCCCACCAAATGCCCACCCAACCCCAGCTGCCCCAGGGGCGTGCTCACCTTAGCAGGCAGGTGCTCCCAGAGGCTGCCAGAGTATCTGGGAACAGTAGTTTCTTCTCTGAGAAAAAGAGAGGTCAGCCAGACCCTGTCACCACGCCAGCAGACAGTGTGGTGGGCGGGGAATCAGGCAGGAGTGGCCCCGTGCTTCCCGGCAGAGACCTGCCTCCTAGCTGCCCTCCTTTGGAGTGGGGGGGGGGGGGGAGCCCGTCCCTGTCTGTTGGCAAAGTCCAGCCGAGGTCAGGGAGTAGCCGAGGATCCGAGAAGTCAGGGGACTTGCCAGTTAGGTCTGGATGGGAGGGGACAGAGAGGAGATAACCTGGGTACAGGCGCAACCCCTGGTGCAGGAGAACGCCCTCCCTACCCTCCCTACAGTGCCCTCTGCCGGTGAGTGCCCTGCCCCAGCCAGAGGCTACTAAAATGGCAGAAGGTTAGAGAAGGGAACCTTAACCAGAGCCCCTCAAACTATAATGTGCACATGAACCACCTAGGGACCTTTTTAAAAAAATATGTTTATTGATTTTTTTTTTTTAGAGAGAGAGAAAGGGAGAGGGATAGAGAGATAGAAACATTGATGAGAGAGAAACATCAGTGGGCTGCCTCCTGCACGCCCCTTAGTGGGGTGGGGATCAAGCCTGCAACCCGGCCATGTGCCCTGACCAGGAATCGAACCGACAACATCTTCGTTCATGGGTCGATGCTCAACCACTGAGTCACACCAGCCAGGCCCACCTAGGGATCTTGTTAAAATTCAGGTTCTGGTCCCATAGGTTGGGGGTGGGGGTGTGAGATTCTGTATCTCTAAGGAGCTCCCAGGTGCTGCCAGTGGGATGACAGAGAGAGAGAGAGAGGCACAGAGTGACAGAGAGGCACACAGAGGGTTAATGAATCGCAATTTGCTGGTGGCATTGGGGTGGACCCATACCCCGCCCACACTCCGGGCTGGCAGGGACACAGGGAGAGCGGAACTTCAGGCTGTTTGCCACCCGACTCCTTACTGAGAAAGTCCGTCTAGGAAAGGTGGTGCCGCTGGAATGAAAGCTCCCTGTGAAAAGGGATTTTTAAAGCTGTTTGCTGCCATGTCCTCAGCTTCTGGCACAGCCTGACCCATAGCAAGTGTTCCACAGAGACTTGCTGACTGAACGAGTGGACCAGCTAAGAGATGCATTTTGGATCCAGACCACCAACACTGAAGCCCGGTGACCCACCTGCCACCTAGGTCATCGTAGGCCAGGATCTCAACCTCTCTGAGCCCCTTGTCTGTCAAATGCAGACAATGTCTCTCTTGTGAGGGATGATCATTGTCATTGTTGAGCTAATAAGTCTAAAGAGCTCGACACAAAGTGGGTGCTCAGTGCGTGGTAACTGTTATCGCCATGGCCTGGCCTCCTGCAGTTGAGGGACCACTGCGAACCCCCAGCCCCCCAGGTATTGTCTCCCCTAAAAAATACGTAACTGCCACTTTCATCTCAGTTAATGATTCTCTAGCTTCTGACTGCAACCCCACCCCCCTGCTGCCTTCTGGGGCAGGCGGAGCGGGGAGGGGGGGGCGGCGGTCGGAGGTGAGAGCGTGGGATAAACAGCTCCCAGGGTCCCCAAAGTCGAGAGGTGGGCAAAGGAGGGTGGAGAGCAGCCAACCTGGAAGGGGACCTCACGCCTAAAGCACAAGCAAGGGACAGTGAGTGATCAGAACGCTGATGGGGATGAAAGGGGAGATGTCAGTCTTTCCCGGGAAAAGCTCGGTCTGAGTCGCATGGAAGGCTGTCTCCTCGGAGTCATAAAGCTCTAGGGCAGCGGTTCTCAACCTGTGGGTCGCGACCCTTTTGGGGGTTGAACGACCCTTTCACAGGGTCGCCTAAGACCATCGGAAAACACATATATAATTACATATTGTTTTTGTGATTAATCACTATGCTTTAATTACGTTCAATTTGTAACAATGAAATTGGGGGTCATCACAACATGAGGAACTGTATTAAAGGGTCGTGGCATTAGGAAGGTTGAGAACCGCTGCTCTAGGGGCTTGTGAAAGACCTGCCAAGCTTGACGCCCAAGCCAGGAAAGGCCCTGCCGACCAGCAGGCTACAACCAGAGGCTGTGTCCATGTATCATGAATTCATTTCCAAAATGGCACTTGGGTTTCTTCTCAGTTACAGGAAGGTTCTAGAGACATCTGAGGGTCCCTTCCACCCCTGTGGACACAGAGCTGCTTCACGGGATGCAGCTGGGACTGATCTGTCTCAGGAGATGGGGCTCTCACAGAGCCAAAGCTTCAATCACCCATCAAGGGGCCCCTCCAGAGGCCACAACCAGCAGACCAGGGGACCCCGATCTGAGAGAGCCCTTCAGAGCCATGCAGGCAACAACCTGGGCTCCCCATCCAAAACCACCACCCTTATCATTGGAGAAAGGCGGGCCACTGGGAGCCCTACTCTGCCCTTTTCCCTCCCCCACCCGCCTCCGCCTTTCACACATCATCGGGTACCCAGCCTGGGAGGTGTTGCCTGAGGTAAGGGGAACACAGGCCTGAGAATGGGGCTGCACTGGGAATGGTGGAGAGAGAGCAGGAGAAAAGAGGGTGGGGGTGGGAGGGGGGGCCTCCAACGCTGGATAGAACAATAGAAAACACAGAGATAGAGAGACAGGAAGGCAGAAGATGAACAAATAGACAGTGGGGAGCAAAGACAGATAAATCAAAGGATGCACAGGCAGGCAGGCTGGTCAGTCCTGTCCCCGGAACCTCCAGGACGTGGTCAGGGCCCTTGACAGGAGAGTATGGAGTGGGCAGTCAGTCACCCCAGAACGCTGAGAATAACCACTGGTTTTTCCCTTCAATCCTGTTGATCATGGGGGGAGGGGCGGGGGGCTGACATATCAGGTGCAAATGAGAAGAATGATAGGGTGGGGCCTTGGTTGGGGGAGGGTCTGTTCATCGGCCCATGTGGGAATGGCCTCACAGCAACATGCAAATGAGCATGCAGCTTAATAAACGATCAGGGGGCTGTTTCCTTGCGAGGTCAGGCCACAGAAATCGGGGCGTGTGTGTTTGTGCCACCGAACCTCTGGAAGAGGATAGATGTAGGGAGACCCTCCCCCAGCCCCTGAGGGGGGGGGAGACCTGAGGCTTCAGAGAAAAGATCCCCCAGTGCTGAGTTGCATTCAGGCGGGAGCTCAGGCTGGGCGGGCCCTGCATGTGCCCGTCTGGCCCAGGAAGATAAACCCGGCAGATGGGCTGGCCCATTGTTGACTAGGAAAGACCCTCAGGGATCTCAGGCTCCCGCCTTCCAAACGTGGTCCTTTCGGGTCGGTTATGTCAGCTTGTTGAGTTCAGTTTAAGACACTGTCCCCGTTGAGGGCCTGACCAAGTGCCGCCTGCCGTGGGAGGTACAAAAGATGGTCACGCGTGGGCCTGAGCTCCAGGATTCAGATCCACGTTGCAAGAGAGGAGCCTTTAACTCAGAAGCCATTATCAATACTGGACAGTATCCTCCGAGTGCCAGAGGAGAGGGGTGGGAAAAGCAAGTCCATGGAAACCAGAAGAGGGGCTGGGCAGTAAGAGCTCACAGGAGAAGGATGGGAGGTGACCAAGCAGGGGCCATAGCCTCCATGCCTAGACCTCCTATGGTGGACAGGGGGTGGTGCTCAGGCCAGGGAATGGTGTCAGACGGAGGAGGAAGCAGACGAGGGACACAAGGAAAGGACTAAGGGGAAGGCTCACCGATACCATGTTCTCTGCACCCCCTTCTGCCCCCTAGATTTTGCCTCCTGGAGGAGAATGTGGCCGCAAGGGGCCATCTTTGTGGCCCTGCCCCTCCTGGGGCCCATCCTGGTCTGGCTCCTCGCCCCTCATAGGATGTCTGGTTGGTGTGACAACCTGATGAAGCTGCCCTGGTGCCCACCCCACAAAATCTTGTTGCTTGTGTGGACTGCCATCTACTCTGTCATGGGGTGAGCACCCGTTTCTCTTGCCCCGGACTTGGTTCCCACTGGGGTGGGAACAAGCCCCTGCACCTGAACTACTGCTGCACACTGACCTCCAAAGGGATGGCGCCCCAGCCTGCCTCTTATGTGGGTCCCTCTATGCCTGCCTAGGATTCCAGCCTGTCCTCTCCAAGTCTCCCCAGCCTCACCCACCTCACCATTCCCACTGCCCCCACTGTCTCCTCCCAGCCATCAAAGGATGCCTACACATACTCACCCTCATTTCAGCCCACAAGGGGTCTCTCTTTGTAACCAGGAGCCCTTATGGCAGAGGGATTCCTCCATTTGCCATGGAACATCCTCCCTGTGAGCGTTCCTGCCGCCATCTCTTCACAGCTATGCCTCCTACCTGGTGTGGAAGGACCTGGGAGGGGGCTTCGGGCGGCACCTGGCCCTGCCTCTCGGCCTCTATGCTGTGCAGCTCGCCATCAGCTGGACCGTCCTGACTCTCTTTTTCGCAGCCCACACTCCTGGTCTGGTAAGGTGCAAAGAGCTCAACAGTGGGAGTAATGCAGGAGCAGGTCAGTCAGGGGCAGGCAGGTCAGGTGGGCAGACTGCAAGCTCCAGTGGAGTGCACAAAGCCCAGGAACTTGGCTCAGGGGGTCCAGGGTGCTGCAGAAAGGTCGGGGCCCCGGGTCTCAGACCAGCCTGCCTGACCACCCTGCCCCCTGCCAGGCCCTGCTGCACCTGCTGCTGCTCTACGGGCTGGTGGTGACCACGGCGCTGATCTGGCACCCCATCAACAAGCTGGCCGCCCTGCTCCTGCTGCCCTATCTGGCCTGGCTCACTGTCTCCGCTTCCATCACCTACCGCCTGTGGAGGGACAGTCTTTGTCCAGAGCACCAGCCTCAGCCCGAGGGGGAGAAGAGCGACTGAGGCACCGGGGCACAGGGAAGGAGGGGAAGGCCAGGGAGGGGTGGAAGAGACTGCAGGCAGTCTGGGGGGTATGGGGGAAGTGGGAGGTGGCCAGGCATTGACGAGTCCCTGAAGGTGATTCACCCCAATGCGGCCACTGTCCTCACTCCCCTGGTGCCAGTTTTCATTAGAATTCAGAGAAATGGAAAAGAGGAAAGAAACTTATTTTACACTTAATATAAGATAATAAATCCTATATTAATAAGTATTAATTTAGTAATATCAACTAATAAAACCCTGAGACTAACTTTGGGGATGTGATATGAGGGGCATGTTTGAGTGAATGATGTCTAGGGCCACAGAGTGGAATAGAAGTGTGTGCATGTATGTAAGTGTGCACATGTGTAGGAATGTATGAACGTATGTATGAGGAAGGTGACATGCCATCTCTACTCCACTCCCATGCCCTCCCAAATCTGACCCCAAAATGTAGACTTTGGTTTTTAATTACCTGAAAAACAAAATCTTTTTGAAAAATCGAATAAAAGCAAAACAAAAAAGTAAAAAAGAATAATAATTTTACATGTCAAGTTTATATATTTTATTAAATATTATATTAATCACATATTATATTACATATCTTATAATGATAATTTTACTTAATAACTTATTTTAATTAGGATATTATATTAATTATGTTAATTATATTAATGACCATATCCTATATAATAAAAATCTAATATGCTAAGTGTCCAACCATTCGTTGGACCGTTCGACCAGTCACTATGACATGCACTGACCACCAGGGGGCAGACGCTCCAATCAGTAGGTTAGCTTGCTGCTGGGGTCTGGCCAATCGGGACTGGGCAAGATGGGCCAGACATGCCCTGGAGCCCTCCTGGGGTTTCTCCCCAGCCCCAATCATGCACCAGTGGGATCCCTCAGCCTGGCCTGCACCCTCTCACAATCCGGGACCCCTTGGGGGATGTCAGAGAGCCAGTTTCGGTTTTGGCCCGATCCCTGCAGGCCAGACTGAGGGACCCCACCAGTGCACAAATCCATGCACTGGGCCTCTTGTTTAATATATAATAGAGTTATAAGATATATTCTATTATACACGAGAGGCCCAGTGCACGAAATTTGTGCACGAGGGGGGGGGGGTCCCTCAGCCCAGCCTGCACCCTCTCCAATCCGGGACATCCCTCTCGCAATCTGGGACTGCTGGCTCCTAACCGCTCACCTGCCTGCCTGCCTGATAACCCCTAATCGCCTCTGCTTGCTGGCCTGATCGCCCCTAACTGCCCTCCCCTGCTGGCCTGATCACCCCTAACTACTCTCCCATGCCAGCCTGATTGCCCTTAACTGCCTCTGCCTCAGCCTCCACCACCACCACCACGGCTTTGTCTGGAAGATGTCTGGTCTAATTAGCATATTACCCTTTTATTAGTATAGATTATATATGCCATACTAAGGCCTTTTGTGATTAATATAAGTAATATTATAGATCATTTTTTGTTTTCATATACTCATATTGTTAGTTTTTATATCAGTTAATAACTATTATAATAAGAAATAAATGTTGTTAAAAAAAATAAAAAGAGAGAGATGTAAGGGGTGACGAGTGAATTCAATAGGAGCTTCTTGTCCAGCCTTCTCTCTTGCTTCTCTCTTTCTACACCTTCTCATTGGCATTTTTATTTTCATCTTTCCCGCCTCTTGTTTTCATCTCCTCTTGTTTCAAAGCCCTAATGGTAGCAGGATACGACTGCCGCTGTGGCTACCTGCCCAAATCCTAAACAAGGCCCTGGGGGCGGGGGGGGGGGAGGGCAGACACCTTGCCCAGGAGCTTTTAGGAACATTGCCCGGGCTCTCTAGGGATGGGCCTGGGCACTAGTGTTGTTGAACCTTCCTGGGGAGTGCAGGACCCTGAGAGTGTGCATCAGAGCCATCTGGGAGCTTATTAAAAACACGTATTTCTTAGACCCACCCGAGACCTAGGAATCAGAACTTTTGGGCTGGGCTTCGGGTGTCTTCACATTGAATGAGCGCCCAGCACTTTGGTCAGCCGCTTGCTACAATTTGAGAGCTCCAGACATGGAGGGTCTCTCGGGGCCCTGTTCTCTTTGACAACCTGTGCTTCTGTCACCTGGGTAACTACATCTTCTCAGGTGGGGGCCAAGGCTCCCCAGCGGGAGAAGCTGAGGACATCATCTGGGGAGTCTGGCTCTTTCTAGAGCTCACCCAGGGAGAACAGGAGAGAAAGAGTCTGCACCCTCCCACCTCCACACTTTGGACATGCTCTGCCCAGCGGGCAGGTTGGGCACCTGCACTCCTGGAGGGCACACGCAGTGTTCCCACCCCCACCCCATCTTTGTCTCTTCAGCCCCAGGGCAACACAGGGCACAACAGAGCAGGTGGTCAAACATCTTTGTTGATTGACTATTTGATTGATTGATTGATTGATTAAATGAAGACATTGTCCCATTAAAAGAAAATGCTGACCCGCACCCCATCAACCTGCACCCTACTCTGGACCAAATAGCCTCTCTTTGGGGAAGGGCTGGGCACTAATAGTTTTTGAAACTTCTCAGGTGGTCCTAATGCGCAGCCAGATTGAGAACAGCTGCCATAGGGCCTTGCTTCTCAAAGTGGCCAGGGACCTCCTGGGGCACTTGTTCAAGGCCTGGACTCCAGACCCACAGACTCAGATCATCAGGGGGGATGAGAGCCATAGGATGGTTTGTAGTTCTGACCCCAGAGACCAACAGCCCAGGGCTTGGATACTGACTCTGTCATTTATTAACTGGTCACCGGTGCACCTTCATTGCCTGTGCTTTATTCTCCGAGTCTGTACCAGTAAAATGGGAACCTCCTAGAATTGTTGGGGAAAAGAAATGAGATAATGAGTAGAAAGATGTCTGGCACAGAGGAAGTGCTTAACAAATGTTAGCTGTTCTAGGAGGGGAACCTCAGAGGCCACCCATTAAAAAGCACACACGGTTCTGAGTCACGAGACCATTGGAGTCCCACCCTGCTTCAAGACCCAACAGAACTCCCAAACTTCCCCCGAGCCGGGAGAGAAAGGGCCTGCCCCTCAGGTCTGTGGACTGGCCTGACCAGTGCCAGACACACAAAATCCCTGGCCCCGCATCTTACACGTTCGTGTGGACTGTGTCTTCACCTCAATCACATTTTTAAAGCTGTTGTAGTTGAATTTATAACTCCCTTTATACATGTGACTGTTTTAAATTGATAAGGGTAATCTATAAAGTTTGACTGGGGATGGTTTGGGAGCCACACTGAGTGGGCTCTTATCCTGCTTCCACTATCGTTGTGTGAACTTAGATAAGTGACACCCTACAAGGATTTGTCATTATTATTATCATCATCATCTCGTATAAGCATTACAAATATGTGCCACCAAGTTTATTCATGGTACCAACTAAGTCTAGAAGTTAAACGGACCCTCAGGAAGATGCACCATGCCTATCACATGACTTTGACCTCTCCAGGGTGAGCTCATGCCACAAACCCAGGGGGCTGGAGGCCTCTAGTTTCAGGAACTTGGCCCTAGAACAGCCGTGGGCAAACTACGGCCCGCGGGCCGGATCCGGCCCATTTGAAATGAATAAAACTAAAAAAAAAAAAGAGACCGTACCCTTTTATGTAATGATGTTTACTTTGAATTTATATTAGTTCACACAAACACTCCGTCCATGCTTTTGTTCCGGCCCTCCGGTCCAGTTTAAGAACCCATTGTGGCCCTCGAGTCAAAAAGTTTGCCCACCCCTGCCCTAGAAGGAAGCTTGATTTGGGCAGTGTCCCAAGCCCTGGGGTGGCCTGACTATCTGACATGGCATGAGCCAAACTAAAGGGCTTCCTGGCTGTGTTCAGGAAAAGCTGGAAAGGCAGGATCCCACCCCAAACTCTCATCCTCTGACCCCAAAGTCATCCTTAAAATCCTGTCTGCACCAGCTCCTGGGTTCCTGGGTGGGAGCCTCTATTCCCCAGTCTCCCGGCCCGCCTGGGCCTCTTGCTCTAACCACCTCCCATCCTGAACCTGGCCTGGAACACACTGCCCTCAGCCCTCCTCTCTTGTTACCTAGAGCTGTGCCTAAACGGGGTCAGCGCTGCCTTCTGTCCTTGCCAGATGTGTCCCAGGATTCCACCACCCAAATCATGTGGGTGCGTCTGTCCTTGGGCAGTGTTTTTCCTCTTGCCTCTGAGTGGGCACATGGCGTCTGAAGAGGGTGGGGGAGAGCTCTTCTCCCACATGCCGCTGTCCCACCCAATGTCTGGAAGGTGGGGGAGTGGCACCAGGTAAAATAGGGGCAGTCTGTCCCCTTCTACTATATTCTAGGTCCTCCTTTCCTCCCCGGAGCCCTTCATTCTTCCTCCCTTTGCCAGTGTCTGCAGAATGGAGATGCCCAGCGGCGAGGTGAGGAGGGCAGACTGGTAGGGTTATGTGCACGGACAAAGGTTGGGGAGCTGAGGGTAGGCAGAGGGCAGGAAGTGTTTTCCCTGTGCATCCCTGGCCCCTCCTGCCTGCGGGCAGGTAGAGGGGATGCTGTGGTAGAAGGTGAGGCCCCACTTTGTGTTGTCAGGCCCAGGCCAGGGCTCCCAAGTTTGTCTTCCTTTGTGCTGGTGACCAGCCATTCTATCTCCTAGGGTTCCCCTGCACCCCAAGCCCCGGGTCAGTCTTCCCAGAGTTCCCTTTTCTTGTAGCTCCAGACAGCAAGCACAGGACCCTTTGGTTCTGAGGATTTTTTGCTGACCCTCCATAGTGGCTCACAAGTTACCCTTCCAAACACAGCCTGGCTTTGGACGGGACACCTCGGAGCTGGACTCCCTCCTTCGTCTTCAGGAGTCCCCAGGGGCCCCTACCCCTTCCTGCTCTCAGTGACCCTTCACACAGGTGGGCCCCTCTTCCAGCCTGCAGGCCCGGAGAAGCCCTCTGTCGCACCAGGAGCACCAGTGGCGTCTACTCAGCTTCATTTGTCCCTCCAGTATCTTTATGTCTGAGGTCCCCAGCACCCGCAGAAGAGATCTGCTCAGGGGAGCACAGAAAAGCCCTCTCCCCTCCACCTGCACCGACTCCAACACATCGCTAAGGGCAGACATTCTCCTCTCAAAGGTTGTTATGTTTCTCACTTTCTCCCAGTAGGTTCTTTGACCCTGCGAACACCCCTTCAAAGAGGAAAGAGCATTAGTCACCATAATGTGTATGATTCTTATCAGATTACTTTCTTCAAAGACACCGGGAAGGGAGCGGCCCCTGGAATGGAGGACCGAGGTGACCAGGACTAAAGTCCTGGGTGTCACCATTTGGCTCAGAGCAATGTGCCCTGCATGGCAAGCCAAGCATTGTGTCCGGCATTGCGGGACAATGAAAATCCTGGCCTCTCCTGTGATCCCAACCGCAGCCTCGGGGTAGACCCTTGGCCCCCTCCGCCTACCCAGCCAAAGCTCTGGACACCCCCATGTTTATGTCAACAGAGCGGTTGCTAGAGGGGCAGGCTCCCGTCCGGCAGGGGGTGTCCAGCCCGTTGTTTGTGTACCTCGTCTCAGTAGTGACCGAGGGGCTGGCACTCGCGAGCTGGGTCTCTGGGGCAACGCGCTGTTGGGGTCCCAGCTGTTCCAGCACATAAAGCACCCGCTCCATCAACCTGCTCCGGTGTCTTGTTGCACCGAGTGAGAATTTAAACCTTCCCCTGGTGAGGCTGCTATTTTCCACCCGCCGCCTCCTGGCCTCTCTGCTCCCTTCCTCATGAGGGCAGCTCGGCATCCAGCCAAGACCCAAGGAGTGGCCGAGCCTGGCCCTGTTCCCTCCTCCTCGGCCACCTCCTTGCTCCTCCGAATGTTTCCTGAACCAACCATGGGAAATGGGACCTGGAGAGGCAGGCTGTGGCTTCCTCTGGGCCTAACCCAGCTCCTTCTAGCCTCTGTAGCCTCTGCCGCCTGGAGCGGGGCCGGGGCCCACAGGGGCAGGCTGGGAGAGTCCCCTTTTAGTTCCATCCCCACTTACAGCTGCCTGTCTCTATGCCTCTCCCCCTACACACATATACCAGCTGCTGCCAGAGCCCAGTCTCCCTGAGCACCCCTTCTCCCCCAGTCCCCTTCGTGCCCCTCCTCCCTTAGAGCCTGACCCCCCAAGTCCTGGCAGCAGTAGGGACTGAATAAAGGGGTTAAGAGCGTGTGTATGGAAGCGCAGAGCTCTCACTAGCTACGTGACCTTGGGCAAGTCACTTAACCTCTCTGGTCTCAATTTTCTCACCAAAAAAATGAGGATAATACTACTACCTACCCGACATCCTTGTGAGGAGTTCATTTACGGGGCCTGGGTAACCAGTCTCAGGCCCCAGTCGGGCTGTGCTCGTGTCTGCTCTCACTGTAACTGAATTCCAGGCAGGATAACACAGTGGGGAAAGCATGGGACTTGGAGGCTGACAGACCTGGGTTCAAATCCCAGCGTCCCACTGACTCCTGGTATGATCTTAAAGTAGAAGCCGTACTTCCCAGTGTCCTCCATGCAGGAGGGTCATACTGATAGAAACTTACTCAGTGGTGCTAACGTGGGAGTGGGAATGCCTGCCCTAAAAACAGTGTAGTAGCAGCTGCAGGAGGAGGACGCAGGCTCCTGGCATCTGATCCCCCAGATTAGCTGCCGCATTCTGGGGCCGATGGGGGAACGGGTCTGGCTTGGAAAGAAGAGCTAAGGACCAGCCAGGAATTCAGGTCCCCAGGAGGTGCCATAAATAGCCAGAGCTGTCCAGGGCCTCCAGAGATGGGGGGTGGGGGGAGCTGGAAAGGAGCAGTGGAAAAAGGAAGCTGTCAGTCATCAGTCCAGGGGAAGGTCTAGGGAGCTCACTCAAGCATCAAAGGAAAAACTGTGTATGGGTGTGGCGGAAGCGAGGGGTCACCTCTTCAGAGAGGACGAGCCTGGGACCACCTCTGCACCTCCCAACCACTGGGTCAGAACATTTGCGTCACACTGTTCGCCTCCCCCCTGCGATGCTTGGGAGC
Source organism: Myotis lucifugus (assembly GCF_000147115.1). NCBI lineage: Eukaryota > Metazoa > Chordata > Mammalia > Chiroptera > Vespertilionidae > Myotis > Myotis lucifugus. The sequence goes on from NW_005871544.1 coordinate 524,271, forward strand.
CAGCCCTCTCCTCATTTCCCTCCCTTGGACCGTCCTGGAAAAGGAAGGTGCGAACACGGAGGCCCAGAGGTGCTAAGTGATTTGGCCAAAACCACACAGTAAATCAAGGACTGAGATGGGGATTAAACATGGATTTTTCCCTCCCAATCGAGGGTTACACACGACAGCCAAAATATCAGAACCTGTCCTCGGGGAAGAAGTCAGGGGGACGGGGAACCGAAAGGACTCTTCCTCCCTTGCCTGAGCACATCACTGTAGCTGTTGATAACGGTGTGGAGATATACTCGTCAGAGCTAGCTGGGTGCAGCCCTGGAAATAGGACCTGGGCTCAGAAGACTGGACTTGCCTCATGTAATCTTGCACAAATCCCTTCACCTTTCTGAGCTGCAGGTCTCTAACTCCCAAAACAAGGCCCATAATTCACGCCCCGTGTGAGAAGGGTGAGAGGACTGAGATCATGCTCAACGGGCTGCCTAATGGTGCCCAAAGGTTACAGAGACTGGGAGCACCTGGTGAGCCGCACCTTCCTCGTCTCTGTGTTCCTGCTGTTTACCACAGTGCCTGCCATATAGGAGCCCTCAGTAAATGTGGATTGATGGAAGAATGAATCAATCTTTGCATTTCAGTGCTGTGTGTTTGTGTGATGATGATAATAATAATAATGTGTGCTTGCTGTTTATCAGCTAGCGCTTCCTTTCCTTTGTGGACACAGGCACTCCTGTCACCATCCTGTGCTTTTACCCCTGGAAAATGCCTGAAAAAATTAATCTCTGGATAAGAATGCCTTTCGTAATAAACCCAATGGGTAGGGTGACCATATAGTTTTTGTCTATACGGGGCCAATTTGGGAGCGAAAGGGGCACTGGTAGGGGCACTGGTAGGACTATCCCAGGCAAACAAAACTACCTGGCACCTTTGGGCACCATGCTGCTCGGCGCTCTCAGGAGAAGAGAGCCCCAAATCCTCCGAACCATCCTGACTCCCATTCTCCAGTCAGACCGTGGACAGGGTCCCCCACCTTCTTATCTCCACCAGCCAAACCTACTGGGAGCTGTGTTCAGCCCAGTTCCCCACCCTTCCATTGCCCTGAGAGTGTTCTAGAATGTTTGTACTGTTCCCGACGTGAAAAACCTGTGGCACCTGCTAAGGACCTGGCGTGAGCCCTGCAAAGACATCCATCCACCTCCCGACACGTGCCAGCTCAGGGATTTCTCGAGCGGCCCCATCTCTCATTAGTTTCCATAGGCTTATGACTGGTCCCTCTGCTTCTGCTCTTTCCCACTTTTGATCTATTCTCAACCAAGCAGCCTGAGCGATTCTGTGAAAACATAAGTCAGATTATGCGTCTCATCTGTTCAAAGACAGTGGCTCCCCATCTCACTCAGAGAAAAACAGCCCATAAGGCCCCAGCCTATTTAGCCCTTAATTATCTCTCTGGCCTCATCTCCTAGGACTCTCCACACACACAGGTGTTCTGGCTTCTGCCCACCTGAGGGCCCTTGCACCTGCTCTTCCCCTCCTTGAAACACTTGCCCCTTAGATATCCATAGTATTATTTCCCTCACCTCCTTCAGATCTTTTCCCAATTCTCTCCTTTTCAAAGTCCTTCCCTGGCCATCCTATGAGAATGTAACACCCTCCCTTGTCACTCTGTTCCCCTTCCCTACTTTCTTCCTTAGCATTTAGCTCGCCAAATAGATCATATGTATTACTTATCATGTTTATTGTCCAACCCCCTCAATCTCTGTGAGAGCTTGGTTTTCGTTTGTTTTGTTCTTTACTATATCCCTGGTATCTGAAACAGCACCTGGCACATCGTATATGCTCAATAAATATTTTTTAAGTGAATAAAGAACTGACCGAGAGGAAACATAGCATTGTGGTTAACGTTTGGCCTCTGGAGTAAAAATCCTGGGTTTTAATAAAATACATAGAAGAAGACATAGGTACTACATTTATAGACCTTGGTCTCAGGGAGGGTTTATGAATTTGACCCCAAAGGCAAGGGAAGTAATAGCAAAAACAAATGAATGGAATTATATCAAACTAAAAACCTTCTGCAAAGCAAAAGACACCATCAACAAACAAAAAGGCATCCAACTGAATGGAAAAAGATATTTGCAAACAATACTTCTGATAAGGGGCTAATATCCAAATTATACAAAGAATTCATACAACTCAATAACAACAAAAACCCCAACCAATTCAAGTAAAAATAGGCAGAGAACATGATTAGACCCTTTTCCCAAGAATACATACAAATGGGCAACAGACATATGAAAAATACTCAACTCCACTAGCTATAAGGGAAATGCAAATCAAAACCACAATGAAATACCACCTTACACCTTTGAGAATGGCTATTATCAATAAGACAAGAAACAAGAAGTGTTGGAGAAAATGTGAAGAAAAGGGAACCCACATACACTGCTGGTGGGAATGTAAATTGATACAGCTACTATTGAAAATAGTATGGCGCTTCCTCAAAAAATTAAGAGTAGAGCTACCATATCACTAGCAATGCCTCCTCTGAGTACCTACCAGAAAAATTTGAAAACATCTATAATAATCAAATCGACTGAATGGCCGAACAGCGGAACAGCCGTCTGGACGACTTTCTGGATGAAGCCGGGGCTGCGAGGGCCTACTCTTGCATGAATTTCATGCATCAGGCCTCTAGTTTATCCATAAAGATATATGTACCCCTATGTTCATTACATCATTATTGTCAGGGGTCAAGATATGGGAACAACCTAAATGTCCTCCAGTGGGTGACTGGATGAAGAGGATGTGGTACATAGATACAATGGAATACTACTCAGCCATAAGAAAAGATGAAATACTGACAATTGCAATAATATGGATGGATCTTGAGAGTATCATGCTAAGTGAAATAAGTCAGATGGAAAAGGACAAGAACCATATGATTTCACTCATGTGGAATATAAAACAAAGCAACAAAAGAAAAAACAAACAAAAAAACATAAGAACAAAAAACCTTATAGACACAGACAACAGTATAGTGTTTACCAGAGGGGTTGTATATGAATACATACGCCAGCCAGCGGGGGAGGGGAGAGAGAGTAGGTGAAGCCATCCCCACCTGCCAGCTTCCTGTCTTTGCCTACTGATAAATAGGGATACTCATGGCCAGATTTTCCATTCCTCCCCATCCTGGCGCCCTCTGTCACTCAATTAAAAAAAGATAGGAGAGGGCCTGGGGGAGGGGCAGACAGCCTCTGCTTATAAAGCCTGTCGCGTAGCAGGGTGAGCACACTCAGCAGGCCTGCCCAGTCCTCTGCCTGTCATCCCCAGCAGATTTAGCTGCTGACAGCTGCTTGGGACTTTGCTGCCAGGCCCTGGCCCAGACCGCCTCCTCTCCTCTCTCTCAGTGACTCCCCAGCCACAGCCCCGCCATGGCCCAGAAAGAAGAGGCTGCCGCTGCCGCCACCACCACCGAGGAGTCTGCGCCTGCCTCCCAGAATGGCGAGGATCTGGAGAACCTGGACGACCCCGAGAAGCTGAAGGAGCTGATCCAGCTGCCCCCCTTTGAGATCGTCACGGGGTGAGAGCTGGTGTGGCCTGGGTCCTCCTCCCTAGAGGAGCAGGGGCTGGGGACAGGCCGGGGGATTTAGGACAGTAATAGCAGGAGTCAGGGTCAAACTATGAGCGTGCGCAGGTGTGCAAGGTAGGGGCTGCTGGAGACACAGCAGCAATCTGGCTTGGCTTCTTGGGGTGACACCCTGGACCCTCCAGTCAGGGGAGGTAGGAGGAGTTCCTTGGAGGCAGTGCAACCACCGCTGAGGCCTCCTGGTCTTGGGACATCACCCGCCTCTCTGTTCAGTCCCAGGGAACCTGGTAAGGACACTGGCACATTTAAATGTGGCCCCAGTCATAGGGCCTCCTCCCTCCCTTCTCTCTGCTTCCCAGTGGGCCTCTCCTCTATCTGCATGTCTCCCTCTTTGGTTCTCAACCTTCCTAATGCCGCGATCCTTTCATACAGTTCCTCATGTTGTGGTGACCCCCAATTTCATTGTTACAAATTGAACATAATGAAAGCATAGTGATTAATCACAAAAACAATATGTAATTATGTGTTTTCCGATGGTCTTAGGCGACCCCTGTGAAAGGGTCGTTCGACCCCCAAAGGGGTCGCGACCCACAGGTTGAGAACCGCTGCTTTAGAGCCTCCCTCAGGAGGAGAAGATCCTAAAACAGGATCATCCTTCCCCAGGCCTGAGTGAGAAGCAGTTTTGTCCTTGTTCAGTCTTTTCTGAGCTTCCCCAGGGCCTGTCCACCTCCACCCCCAAGGAAACAGGTCACAGTACAGATAACAGAGGCTAGGCCAGGAGCTTCTGGACAGAAGAGGGATCCCACCCCTGTAGCCACAGCCCAGCCTGGAGGAACCAGGACCCAGAGCAAAGGGTGAGGAGGCCCCACGCAGGGGCTGCTTACAGGGTCCTTCTGTCTTATCCACATCGTGCGTCTCTAGGAATAGCACCAAGTGGTCTTCCTCCTCTTCCCTCTGTGTCCCTTTAAGAGAAGACCCTGCTAAGTTTCTAAGCAAAGAATAAGAGGGGGATACGTGAGGCCACATTTCCTCCTGAGCCAAGGTTTCCCCCCTGGGGTCCAGCAAGGCTCACAGGCAGAGGAGTTGCACTAAGGGGCGTGGTGCCTTCAAGGGGCAGAAGAATCCCTGGGTGGCAATGTGACCTGCCACTTTAAGCTTGGCAAGTCGCTTTCCAGTCCCGCCTCCGTTTTTTCATGTGTAGCATGAGCAAGTTACGCTAGCTGATTTCCAAGCTCCCTTCTAGCTCAGGAATTTTCCAATTTCTAAGCGAACCTTAGGGAAATGCATCCTAATTCCAGAGGCAAGAATTCAGGGTAGAGCGTTTGCCCATGCCCAACCAAAGCCGCTCTCGACCTAGGATTAAAAAAGCAATGGGCACAGATGAATATTGACATAGGGGCCGCCGAGAGTCGCAGGCCAGCAGAGTCCTTGGTTCCAGGAGCTCGCTATGGAAGGAGACCCTTTTTCTGTCCCCTAAGCACACTGGTGCATGCTGTCCTGGCCACGCAGACGAGCACATATGCGCCCACTCGGTGCAGGCTGTGATCTCCCCACACAGGGACAGGGTAGGCTCTGAACAGAATCAGATTGTGTTTGTTGAGTTAAATAGGCTTTGGAGTCCCAGGGTGGCAGGTCCTAACGGGTTAAGTCCTCTCGTGTAACTTACATCTGTCCAGCTCTTTATAAGCATGGCAAACGTTCACATGCATGAGCTCATTCAATCCCCAGCACAGTGCTAGGAGAGGGAGCTATAGCATTGCCACTCTCAGATGGGGAAACTGAGCGAGGGAGATTGAGTGACTTGTCCAGGACCTCAGAACCAGTAAGTGGCAGGTCGTCTGACTCCAGCCAAGTGACCTTTCCACTGTTCTCTTACTCATTCTGGTTCCCAGGTTTACCAAGCAGAGCTCCACCTGTCTCCATCTGCAGGGCAGCGTGGGTCAGAGGCTTTCCCTGACCCGTGGCTCAGAAAAAGGGTCACAGGTCGGGCAGCTTTCTGGGCAGCTCAGGGGGGAGGTGGAGCCCTGAGTGTTTCCTGGCCACAAGTGACAGCTGTGGAGAGCTGTCTCCTGGGCCCCAGGGGTAAACAGGCAGCTTAAAATAGCCCAGAGGTGCGGCTATGTCTATGCAGGGACAGGAAGAGGGAGTGACTTTCCTCTCCTTCCTTCTCCAGATGCCCTAGAGTCAAAGGGGTCCCAAGCAGGTCCTCTCCTAGCCTGTGCCACAGGGGTGAGTCTGTCCATACTACTCCTTAGAAGTGTCACAAACTAGCAGAGAGCAGGTGGCTTTTTAGCAAAGAGTCTGAGGTGAGAAAGGAGTACTGGGTAGGCATAGAGAGAGATACCCTGCTTGTCATGATTCTGGTTTGAAGAGTGCACTCAGGATAGAAGCAGACCTAAGACCATCCTATATAATAAAAGCCTAATATGCTAAGTGTCTGGTCAACCGGTAGGCCATTCAACCAATCAAAGCATAATATGCTAATGATATGCTAAGGTCTCTCAACCGCTTGCTATGACGTGCACTGACCACCAGGGGGCAGACAGTCAACTGGTCAACCAGTTGGTATGACACGCACTGACCACCAGGGGGCAGACGCTCCGACTGGTAGGTTAGCTTGCTGCCGGGGTCTGGCCTATCAGGACTGAGCAAGATGGGCCGGACACGCCCTGGAGCCCTCTCACAGTCCCCTGGCTGGCCAACCTCTCATGTCCCTCCCCAGCCCTGATCGTGCACCAGTGGGGTCCCTCGGCCTGGCCTGTGACCTCTCACAATCTGGGACCCCTCGGGGGATGTCAGAGAGCCAGTTTTGGCCCGATCCCACAGGCCAGGCCAAGGGACACCACTGGTGCATGAATTCGTGCACCAGGCCTCTAGTTATCAATAACTTGGAGGAAAGTGTTAGAAGGGAATCTAAAGCTGTAGTGGTGGGCCCCTGCCAGCTCACATTGGCTGAGAGTCGACTGTGCATCTCTCTTCCCAACTCCGAGTTCTTGAAATCGCAGTAATGCAAGTGTTTACTACAGAAGTCAGCAAAGTTAGAAATGAGGGTCTTTTCACTTTCTCTCAGTTTCCTGGGTGCTAAGCTAGCACACCACTGAAAGACAGGAGCCTCTGAAAGTGAGAGGAAGAGTAGAGAAGGGCTGAGGTTGGAAGTGCTTAAGATGGGCTCTGAGGGTTAAGATTTGAGGCCAGAAAAAGGCCCCATCCATCAATGCTAGGTCTAATTTTTTGAGCATCAGCAGTTGTTCAAAACCTGAGGGGTTCAGTTACTCAACCTATCTTTCAGATGAGGAAACCAAGCCTTGCAGGGATGAGTAATTTGCCCAAAGCTAGTGAATGGAGCGGGGCGTGCACCCCAGGACTGTCTGACTCCAAATTGTCACGCTGTGTCTAAAAAAGCCATAAAGAGGAGTCGTTTATAGTCAACAAATACTTATTGAGTAGGAATCATTTATTTGCTGCCCGTTTCCTCCACTACTATTTAACTTCCATAAGGATAGGGATGTTGCCCTTTGACTGCTTTGTCCCTAGCACCAAGAATAATACTCAGCCCATGCCCAACCAAAGCCACCCTCCACCTAGGATTAAAAAAGCAATGGGCACAGATGAATATAGACATAGGGGCCGCCGAGAGCCTCGGGCCAGCAGAGTCCTTGGTTCCAGGAGCTCGCTATGGAAGGAGATCCTTCCATAAGTATTTGTAGGTAATAAGTATTTGTTGTTGAATAAAGGAGTGAACTAATGAGGAGCACCTATTGTGTGCCAGGCTCTCTGCCAGGCGTTGGGATAGGGAATTAATTGCAGGGGAACTTCTCAAGGAGAGAAATTCAGGATGTATGAAGATCCAGCAGTGCTAAGCCCAGAGAGGATTTCACTGGTCCCTGGCTGCCTCTGGACTCAGCATGCTCTAGGGAAGCACCAGGCCACCAGGATTGGTTGTGTCCATCTCTCCATCCAGTGATGGGTGACTGACTGTGGCTTAGCCTGACAGCACCTGTGTTTGTTTTTGCCTCTAGTTATTTGTATATGATTTTGCACGAAGCTGAACCTGCTATCAAGGGGTTATTATGGAACAGAGATGAATGGCACATGCAGTGATTTCCCTTCAGGACACTGCTTTAGCTTCCAGTAGTTTACTCTGGCTGAGAAACAAGGCAGGGTTCAAAGGAAAGGGACAGGCAAGGAGTGAGGGGCCTTCACACCATTGTTAATGCCACAAGCCCCACACCCCTTACTCTGGACTCTGGAGCATGCTGGGAAGGTTTGGTCCATAAACAATAGAAGACAGGATGGCATGGCTCAGTGGTTGAGTGTAGACCTATGAACCAGGAGGTCACCATTTGATTCCTGGTCGGGGCACATGCCTGGGTTGCAGGCTCGATACCCAGGAGGCAGCCGATCAATGATTCTCTTTCATCACTGATGTTTCTATCTCTCTCTCCCTCTTCCTTCCTCTCTGAAATCAATAAAAATATATATATATTAAAAAGAATAGAAGACAGCACTGACTCTGACCACCCTGGTCTCCTCTCCAATGAGGGCCAGTGGAAGGTCAGAGCTCAGTGTAAAGATGGTGCTGCTCAGGGAAAAGGCGTGGACTCAGGGCCTGCCTAGGTCAGAATCCTATCCAGAACTGCCAATCAGGAGCAGGCAGCCCACCACACCCCTTCTCAGCACTAGGAAGTCAGTCTGTTCCAACTCCCAGCTTCTCTCCACTCCTCCTTCAGTTGAGGCCCACTTTAGCATTCACTTTGAAAGTTGTCTGAAAATGGAAAAGGAATCCGAAACTGGCAATTCTGCCTCTTTTGAGCAGGTCTAGTGAAAGAAAGCTGAAATGAGTCAACACTCAGTTACCAGTGAATGGATTTTCCACTCCCTAGATTACCTTGGAGCAAATATTTAATCTCAGACCAGCATCTACTGCCCTCCAGGTTGCTTCTTTTCACTGTATAGATTTTTGTTTAGAAAACACAAATGTTTTTAAATGTGAACATGGGAAGATATATATATATATATATATATCATAGGCCCAATGCATGAAATTCATGCAAGGGGCTCGGCCCCCTCCACTGTGGCTTCGTCCGGAAGGATGTCCAGTCTAATTAGCATATTATGCTTTTATTATTATAGACATGTGTGCATATATATATACACACACATATATATGTGTATATACATACATACATACATACATGTGTATATATGTATACACACATATGTATATATACACACATTTACTCACATCCCTTCCCCTCCACCAAGCAGACCATCATCCCAATTTTTTTCTAGATATCTGGAGTCTCAGTTTCCTGCCTAGAGAATTGCAATGCCCAGTCCAGTACCCTGGGTCTAAGCAGATGAAGTGTGAATGGCCTTGACTGCAGAAAGTATGAGAAAGTGGTACTTAAAGAGGCTGGGGGTAGGAATAATGCTGTTGGTTTCTGTGCCTGAAGAAGCAACTGAGCCCAGGTAAAAAATTCTACCATCTGCATCTCTCTCCTGACCACCACTCCAACACACACACACACACACCACTTTAGCAGTAACTTATCTTATCTGCTGGGGTTCAGAGTATAAGTAAATGTGGTCCACCGGCATATCATACTACTTAGAAAAAAATGTTTGTGATAATTTAAGAAGTGTCACTGTTTCCCCTTCTACCAGTGGGCATAATGTGTTGGCTTAGTTTGTGATTCTGTAATGTCATCCAAGATGAACATGTTGTCTTAGCTCCCTGGGGAAGTTTCAGAGCTCTACCAACTCTGTTGCCCTGGTTTCCCTCAGGGGCCCAGCTCTTTCAGTCCGTGGGAATTCCCAAAGAACATCACTTGATCTGTATGCTCCTTCCAGAAGACCAAACTGGAGAAGCCAAGCAAACCCAGTCTCTGAGGAAGCCCAAAGGAAAGGCTGGGAGCCAAGGTCTTCCCTGACTATCCTTTGCCCCTTGAAAGCACTTCCCTCCCTGAGGCATCTATTTTGTCTTTCTATTGTCTCTGCTGAGGGGCAGGGTAGACCATGAGGCTGCTGGCCAGAGGGGTTGGAAAATGATATTTATAGAAGTGAACTTTCCTCCTCTCCCTTGGGTTTCACATTTCTCTTGGTCCTCTCCCCTTGCCCAGGGAAGGACGAGGGAAAAACACCAGAGCTTAAGGGGGGCTGAGAAAGCAGCAGTCTCAGACCATCAGGCCAACTGGCAATTGCACACTGGGCCAAATTCATAGTCTAGGCTGGACTATACTTGGCCAAGTTGGTGCAATACTTCTGGGGGTTCCAGAAGGAAACCCGAGGGACCACTGACAGCCATTGCTGAAGCCCCCAAGCCAATCACGAAGTCATGAAAACAGCAGGTCCTCCAATAACCATGTCTTTTTCAACATTTCATTATAACATTGATGAGATGCCATCGGAACTTAAATCTTGTTTATATCATTTAGCCTATGGTAAAATTGGGTTCTTATATGTTGTTTTGGTTAAAGTCGCAGAATTTATTGACTACATGAAGTGAGGACTTCTGAGAATCTATCATACAGGTGGCTCTGGATTAGACTCGGGGTGGGGTGGCATGGTCTGGCAAAAGGACTTGAAGAGCCAAAAAAGGACTTGGGCGAGAAAGGTAAGCTCCATGCTTCTTGGAAGGGAAAAGCCACTCCGGAAGAGAAGGGGTCATTTAGCAACCGCAAAGTTCAGGAGTGGTCTGGTGGGTGAGTTTATTAGGGAGAGCTAATCCCAGCAGGGGCTGAAAGAGGAGAGGGGCAGCATCGGGTCATCCATTCTCCCAGAATACTAAGTCAATAACAAACACATCCAACCAGGGACAGAGGGGCTTAGAGAGCTAAGTATAGCACCCAAAGGAATCCCTGGGGCTGGGTCCTCAAACACATCCATCTCCGAAGTGGAAACTTAACTTGCCAGCAAGGGACACGGAAACTTGGGGAGAATAAAGTTGGTGGTGGGAGGAAGGGCACACTGCAGGGCAACCGCTCAAGTTTACTCAGCTCTTTGGCACCTGCTGCTTACCCCTAACAAGCCACGGCCCTGGGATGCCAGGGATTCCCCTGCAGCCCAGGGAGTTAGCTGACCTCTTTGGGGAAACAGAAGGCAGGGAGAGAAGCAGCAGAGAAGTTAATGGTTGCCTCGGGATATCTTCTGGGGCAGCCAGAGACATTGCATTTTTGTTTTTATTTTTATTTTGAGAATTTTTATGAGTTTATTTGAGCCAAACTGATGACATCTGCTGGGGGGCAAGATCTCAAATGCTCCCCAGAGATGACATTTTTTAAAAAGAAAACACTCAACCTGTCCAGCTGGTGCTAGTCGTCCCCTGCTCTCCCTCTGGCACTTTCACGCTCTCCTATTCTAGCTCCTTGGCCTTCAAACCTGCACAAATCTTCCTATTTTAGAAAAACACTCCCCTCCACATAAAGATAGAAACAACCTTCAACTCCGATGTCCTGTCTAGTAGTCTGTCTGCACTTTTCTCCCCTTCTTCTTACTACTAAACTTTTCAAAGCCTGGCCGCAGTGGTTCAGTGTTTGAGCGTCAACCTATGAACCAGGAGGTCACATGCCTGGGTTGTGGGCTTGATCCCCAGTTTCTCTCTCTCCCCCTCTTCCTTCCTCTCTGAAATCAATAAAAATCTATTTAAAAAAAAAACAACACAGCCTTTTTCTGCTGCTTTCCTTTCCTTGTCGTCCATCTCCCCTTGAAGCCACTGGACATATTCACCACCAAGTCTGGTTTCCTCAGACTCCAAGTGGGCTGTCTCTATTTCAGGCTTTCTCCAGCTTCACTCTGTCTGCTTGAAGCCACGACAGCCCTCTTCTGTGGGCATGACTTTTACTGTCTTTCTCTCTTTTCTTTTCTGTGCACCATTCCGGAAGTACTGCAACAGATAAGCAGAATAGACGGAGCAAGCTCCTATTCCACCTCCCTGCTCCAAAAATTCATTTAATATATCATCCTTGGGTAGAGGCCATATCCGATATTAAACTGGTAAGAACAGATACTATACTTGATCTGAGCCAAAGAGAAGCGATTTATTGTGTCTTTTGTTACTCAAGAACCTGTAACAATTCTCTATTGCCTCCTGAATCAAGGCTAAACTTTCAAGAGCCTTCATATGTCCTTCACTCTACCTACTCCTTTTTAGCAGTTTTCTATTGTTTGCAGCTGTCTTATTTATATCTCTCCTGTCCAGCTAGAATCTAGCTGCTAGGTTATAAGTATCTGGAGGGTAGGGGCCAAATCTTAGAAGCTAAATCATATCAAGATACCCTTAGGTAGTGTGGCCTCCAAGATAAAAATTCTAGGACAGCCTTTCTTTCACCTGAGGGAAAAGACAGGCTTGAGAAACAGTCACTAGGAGAGCGTGGTGGCACTGCAAACTGTAGGCCATTCTGAGGGAAGATGCAACATACATGAATGACAAGGAGGAGGAACGAAGCATGAAATGTTCTGCAAAATCTTTGTCTTGCTGTCATGAGAAATTGTATATGGTTGCTACTTTGTAAAATTACTATTTGAACACTGCTTTTCAAACCTGGCCACAAATTAGGATCATCTAGAGAGCTTTTTAATATGCTGATGCCTGGTCCCTCCTACCCCCAGATGTTCTGATTTAACTGGCTTTGTGTGGGGCCCAGGCATTACTGGCAGAGCCTTCAAGGTGCTGCTAATGTAAAGCCAGGTTAAAGAGACACTGACTTAGAAATGTAGGCGTGTGTTGTGCACAGCAAGTGATGTTGGTTGTTTGGAGACCCTTCCTGATGGGGTGAACAGAATGCACCCCTCACCCCAAATTCTCCTTCCTCCAGAGAAACCCTGCGGGATGCTTTCATGCCTTTTTGTCCCTCATGCTGAGGAGGTCTGGCCCTAGGAAGAACTCATCATTCTCTCTTCTTCCCTGTCCCTTTGTCTTCTCGACCCCACAGGGAGCGGCTGCCTGTTAACTACTTCAAGTTCCAGTTCCGGAATGTGGAGTACAGCTCAGGGCGGAACAAGACCTTCCTCTGCTATGTGATTGAAGTGCAGGACAAGGGAGGCCAAGTGCAGGCATCCCGGGGATACCTCGAGGACGAGCATGCAACTGCCCACGCGGAGGAAGCCTTCTTCAACACCGTCGTGCCAACCTTCGACCCGGCCCTGCGCTACAACGTCACCTGGTACGTGTCCTCCAGCCCCTGCGTAGCTTGCGCCGACCGCATCATCAAAATGCTTAGCAAGACCAAGAACCTGCGCCTGCTCATCCTGGTGGGGCGTCTCTTCATGTGGGAGGAGCCCGCGATGCAGGCTGCGCTGAAGAAGCTGAAGGAGGCTGGCTGCAGGCTGCGCATCATGAAGCCCCAGGACTTCGAGTACATCTGGCAGAATTTTGTGGAGCAGGAAGAGGGCGAATCCAAGGCCTTTGAGCCCTGGGAGGACATTCAGGAGAACTTCCTGTACTACGAGGAAAAGTTGGCCGACATCCTGAAGTAGGCGACTGCGCTCAGCCTCACGTGAGTCATGGCACTATTACTCCAGTAACAGGGCTGAAGGCTGGAGGTCCCAGGTGGAACCAGTGGGGTTAGATTTTCCTTGGGAAAGATTTGATTTTTCTGCTTTGGGTTGACTGTAAAAACATTTTAGGACAGCGGTTCTCAACCTGTGGGTCGCGACCCCTTTGGGGGTCGAATGACCCTTTCACAGGGGTCGCCTAAGACCATTGGAAAACACATATATAATTACATATTGTTTTTGTGATTAATCACTATGCTTTAATTATGTTCAATTTGTAACAACGAAAATACATCCTGCATATCAGACATTTACATTACCATTCACAACAGTAGCAAAATTACAGTTATGAAGTAGCAACGAAAATAATTTTATGGTTGGGGGGTCACCACAACATGAGGAACTGTATTAAAGGGTCGTGGCATTAGGAAGGTTGAGAACCACTGTTTTAGAAGATCCTCTCTCCTTTTATTTCCTCTAAATTCCTCTCCCTAAATCCTGTTCCCTCCTACTCTTTTATATCAGACTAACTTTCCCTATAACATGGAATCATAGGGTTGACAGGAATCTGAAAGCTTTCATGAGAAAGTCTGTATTAAGGTTTAGATGGCACAAGAGCCTACTACTGGAAAACAGCCTAGAATATATTTCAGTCCCCTAAATATGCCCCCATGGGCGTGTATCCAGAATTAGTAATGTAGATGCCTTGCTCCCACCTCCATTTGCAATCCTACCATTCCATTTTTTCCTCTAAAGCAGGTGTTTCATTCTATTGGGGGTAATTTTTTTTTTCATTTTTGAGACTTTTGAAATTCCCCAATTTTTGGCCAGAGCAACTTTCGTGTTTTCAAACAAATGATTCTGCTTTGAGGGAGACCAATACTTGCTGTGTGAATGTATAATGCAAGAACATTTTCCCAATGTTGAAAAGACAGCAGAACTCAGAAAAAAATGCTGATTGCAGGGATGGGGATAATATAGCAACACACTCTTCCATGCAGGAATGTTTAAAGGGTTAAAAAATGTTTGTAAATTAGGCAGCCACTCAGAAGTAGCCTCCTACAGATATCAAGATGTAATAGGAGAACTGGAGGTAAAAATTAGCTATTTAAGTAAATAATTAGGACACAATTAAGGCCGATTTGGCCTCTTGCTGAGGGTAAATTAGACTCTTACAGAAACAGGCCAATTACCCTCAGGAAAGAGGGTAAAGAATTCTTTACTATCTTTGTTTTAATTTGGTCTTTTCTACTTTGCTCCCACAGCAATGCTATGTATGGCTAAGTCCCTTTACTAGGCGTGAGTTACTGATCAAAGTCCTCCAGTAACAGGGAATGGGTCTTCACCACCCTCTTTAAGAAACCTTAATTTTGGAATAACATATTACTAAAACACAAAAGAAGCATGCTTCCATGAAGTTATTCATTTTTGGTGTCTCTCTTAATATACTTAAGATTCACTTCATAAACACATTTTGAAAATATCAATTTCTGGAGGTTGATGTTGGCAGGAGTGTGCTATTAGACATGCACTCAGGGTGCCTGGTCATCCTCCAGATCAGTGGTCGCCAACCGGTGGTCCGTGAGGTCCCAAAGGTTGGCAACCGCTGCTCCAGATGAGCATTCGCCAATCCATAAAGACACAATTTTCAGCCATTTCTTACAAAAAAAACAGGACCCATTCATTCAATTCAGTGAGACTATGATCAGGTAATGTCACGTGGTACTCTACGCATATAAAATAAGACACCACTTTACATAGTAATACAATCAGATTTTTAAGGGTGACCTTTGAAGATACAAAATTAGCTTTTAAATTCCTTGAAGATTTTATTAGGGTAATTATAAACCCTACATAGATTCTACAGAAAGACTAGTAGCTTAACTTTTAACCCTAGTATACTTCTTAAACATCTTTCAGAGTCATGGGCCACTTCTTCCAGCTGCCTAACTAGCAAGTCCTCAGGGATTTGTGTATGTTGTTGTTGTTTTTCCCTCATTAAGTCAAATGAGATGTCTAAATCTGCTATAAAAATTAAGCATTTCAGGGAAGATTAAATAGAGCTTTTAATTTTAGATAATTGAGGGTTGTACCTTATGCTAATCTAAACAGAAGTAAATAGATAAATCAGCTTGATGGAAAAAGTCCATTTCTAAGTCAAATTCTTCTTAAAATATTATTGGACATTTTCCACATTATAAGCCTCATTCCATTAGTGGACATAGCTATATTATCTGGACCCATTACTGACAAGCTTCCCAGTACTCTATTTGAGTTGCTCATGTTCCTGAAGGAAAAGGTTAAAATGTACTAAGTTTAAAAAAAAATAGGGTTGTTACCTAAAAGACCTAACAAACAACTATGCTTTAGTAAAATAATCCCAAGAAATAGGCATTTGCTAAAGAAAAATTTCCTCATATTTCTTATTCCATCTTTTTAAAAAATGACAGACTAGGATTTAGCCATGTATTCAACTCATAAGAACAAAGTTAAAGCAGATCTCTTCTGGGGTTTTTCTGTGTGAACCATACCAAACATGAATGGAATAGATCCAACCCTGGGTAAACCAGAAGTCACAGGACACAATGGAGAAATTCTGGGACTTGGGGAAGTCACACAGAAACAGTAGTTAAAACAGAAAATTCTTCATTGTTTGGGGCCAGCACGGCTCTCAGTAACATGTTTTCTGTTTTCTCAAGGTCTGCCTGCTGCCAAGAGATGGCGGTGACATGTATGGGCATCTGGGACACGCCTGACTTCCTAATACCACGTGGAGCTGGACAACATTTAACACCAACCAATCCCACTGCACAAGGCCCTCTAAGGACTCAAAATATACTTCTCATGCTATAAATCATTTTATCGGTGCCTCTCTCTCTAAGGCTGCTCTTGGGAAAGAAAAGAGTTGCAAGGAGAAATAGCAAACATATATGGGCACCAGGTATCATGGGTCTGAGGGTCCTAATTATTCCCCCAAATGGGCTGCTTAAGGCAAAGAGCCTCGGACCCAAGATCTGTGCAGATTTTTAAATATGTCCAGAAATGCATTTATGTTAAGTTGGTCTTTTTTTTTTTTTTTAAGAAAAATAAGCAGCAATAATAAAAGTGGCGTGATTTTTCTGTGACCAGGTTTTTGAAGAAACTTGGACATTTAGATTTTAACTATGGACAGCACTGAAGTCCCAGGAATAGGGATTTCCCAGGCTACATTTTAAGTGGGAGGGAAGCTTAAATCAGAACCTGGCTAGGCAACAGAGGATACTAACTCTCCCATGTAGACTTCTCATCCTGGTCTTGACCTTCATAAAATATTTCCTTCCAAGATTCCTCAGTAAAGGGTGAAACAAAAGGCATGGGAAATACTTCTAAAATATCCATGTCCCAACAGCCAACTAATAAGCAATTAGCCTCTTGATTAATTAGAGGTGAGTAGGATTTTCATGTTGACACACAATATGAGGAGTCAACATGTGGTACTTGATGGTGATGGCAGGATGATGTCAAAGTCTCATTTCTTAAAAGATCTGAGTCCTGTGTAGAAGTAAAATTTCACATGTGAATTGCTGGGTAGCTGCCAAACTCTAATTAGGTTTCCAGGAATAATGTGCTCATTCTGATTATCAGGCAATGCCTTTCTCCAGGCTGAGTGTGATAAGTCATCGGAATTTGACCCCAACACTATCTACAAATAACAAAACATTTTATCACATCCCTGCTGAGTCCAGGAATTTCACTTACTGCCAGTTCTCCACAAAACTAAGCTTTGTTAAAAGAATCGTGAAAGTTCTTACTCCATGAGAAAAAATTGCCCTATGTAGAAGCAGCAATGTTTTCACCCAAGTGTTAAGATTTATGTGCATAGTTTGCAAAATAATTTAATTCTAAGTTTTCTCTTATTACCCATTCTCATTTTCAGTTTTGTGTATTGAGACATTCCTTCCCTTCTTTCCCCCTTAGTTTTACCACTAGTAATGAACAGAAGCAAAGCTTCTTCAAGAAAAGCCTTAGTCTAAAAGTTTGATCATGAACTTGCTCCTGCCCTACCCCACCCCAACTACATGGAGAAGTTGTGTGTTCCACACAGAGGTACAAAAGATGTGGAATACTTTTTTAAACTGCTGCCTCATATCAGGCTGCAATGTGATAAGAATACAAGTCTAAAGTACAAAGGTTATATTTAACCAGTGCTCTCCTGCTGTTTCAACAAGCACATTCTAAAATCCACTTCTTGTCCACTTGAGACAGCAAGTCCCATGAAGGCCCAGAATTCACTCAAGGGAGAAAATCAATAGTAGGTCTAGCTGTTTTAACTCATAACACCACAGTACAGGGGACGGGGGTGGGGGATGGGGCGGGGGGAGGGCGAGGAGAGATGAAAACTCCACTTGTTTTCCCAATACCCCTGATACAGAACCACTGGCTAAACTCATGAACTTTCTTCTCCCACCACAAAAACAAGAGTAGATAAAGTGCTGCTTTCTTAGCTTAAGAAGAGGATTAATATTTACTGCTCTCCCTCCCAGCTGGTTATACCTTAGTGTCCTCTGGAGCTTAAAAACAAAGAAACCTGGCCATCTTCCCTAACCCCCCTACTACCAAAGTAGAAGTTTTTTTGGAAGTGAGTCTTTTTTTGAAAAAGATTCATATGGATTGTGTTGAGAAGTCATTACTCCTCAGTGAGCACTTTGCCAAGCATTTACCATACATTATTTCATGTTTCATGACTGAATTCAGAAAGGTTCAATCACAAACTATGTAGTGAACAGAAGAGTTCACCATGAGTGGTTTCTAAAATCCCGCCCTACCAGTGAGCTGACCCATAGATGCCATCCATTCCTATTTTCCACTTTGCTGCCTTCCCACTAGACCCGTCTGATTTTTCCAAATTAAATTATAGGTGAATCCTCCGTTATCCAAGTCTAGAACAACACAAACATGTGTACAGAACTTCACTGTAGCCCAAGAAGATATTTATTTTCCCACTTTTCCCCCCACAAATTCCTTGTTAACAATGTAAAAATCCATTTTTGTAATTTAAACAAAAGAAACACACCTCAAAATTCTTTCCTAGGATGAATTTGAGGACATACAGATAATAGAAAGTCAATGCACAAATGACAAAAAATGCAAAATTAACTGAAAGTTAATTCTTCCTGAAATTTCTCTTAAACAGCAGAGAAGTAGAATCAATGCTGCCACCTAGTGGCAAGCCAAACAAATTAGGTAGCATCCTGGGGCAAAAAAAAGGATCATAGGGCCCAACACCTGGTTCCCTGCCTAATATTATCAGGCTATTACCTACCTTCCTGAAAAGAAAAGAAAAAAATCACAGCAACATTTCCCAAGCAATCCCTCCTTCAGAGTCCCAATCCAATCATGGGAATTCAGAAACCCAAGCATGGCCTGTGACACAGACAATTTCACATGAAACTTTCCTCTGATCATTTTTGAAGTCAGTTTGCCCAGTCCTGTGGCCCAGTAGGAATGACACAGGAAAACATGGTCACATCCAAAATGCTCATCTGTTCAGAGTGTGTACACAGTAATTCTGATGTCTGTTGCCTCAAACACCTCCTCAATTATTGTGGATACATTTTCCCATTGCAGACGATCAAGACCACACCCAATCCTGAAAAAGATAAAACATCTCCATTGGTTGCCATGAAGGTGTCTAGGAAATCAATCCCGCTCTCTTCCTTTAGGCTGCATTCCCCCAGAGCATGAGAACCAATGATCTGATCTCACACTATAGGCAGCCATGGTGGAAGCTTGGAATTCCTGTTGTGAATCACCCAAGGCTGTTCCTGACAGCACCATCCCACAGCTGTCACTTCTCTTTTCCCTACTTGTTACCACTTCCCCATTGTCCAAGCAACACTGAGCAATGTATAACTGCTGTGACACGGGACACACACTATCCTTCTATGTCTGCTGATGAAAACTAACTGTGGGAGGATGGGGAAAGACTGGCATTTTAAAAATACTTATGATCATGGAAAGTTAAGCAAGATAAAAGAAAAAGAGGACAAAGGACAGGATCTCTGCAAAGAAAGAAGATGGAATGCTGAGAAATGTCAAGCTGACTGCAATTCAGTTCTTTGCAACACCCTGATGAAAAACCTTTATTGACCCACAAACTCTATTACCTAGCACTTTTCTTCTAAGATGTTGCTTTATTGATCCTCAACATCTCTGGGGGTGGGAAGAAAGGCTTTAAAATGCTAATCTCATGTAATGTGATGATTAAGTCCCTGAAAAAATATTGTGATTTTAAAAAGTTTATGATACATAATCCTTAAGTATATTAAAGACCAGTGTAAGACAAGGGACCCTGTAGTCACTTAAGTAACTTAGAGCTTGAAATAAACCCACATGCATGGTCAGCACTGACTCAAAACTAGACTGACAGAAAGAGAGGTGAGTCCAAGCCTATTTCCTGAAAAGGATACAAAGGGCCTACTGAAAAACCCCAATGTCATTCCTTAAGTTCCCAATAGGGAGGGTCTAAGACAGTGATGGCGAACCTTTTGAGCTCGGCGTGTGAGCATTTTGAAAAACCCTAACTTAACTTTGGTGCCGTATCACATATAGAAATTTTTTGATATTTGCAACCATAGTAAAACAAAGACTTATATTTTTGATATTTATTTTATATATTTAAATGCCATTTAACAAAGAAAAATCAACCAAAAAAATGAGTTCGCGTGTCACCTCTGACACACGTGTCATAGGTTCGCCATCACTGGTCTAAGACATTGCCTCAGGGATATATCCTCTGGCTACTGCCCAAGGTGACCATCAACAAGCAGGCAGTTTAAAAGGCAGAGATCCTTTACAGCTTTTTTGGGGCAGGTTTAACAGGTTTGGGACACCTACAGTGGCCCAGAGGGAAATCACAATTGCTCTGTCTTGGTTCTTAAGCTTACATTGCTTCAGGAATCAAAGCTAAGATTCAGGCGGAGGACACAGAAATTTAACAAATGTGACTGAACAATGGTTCCTCCCTACATAGGTTCCTTCCTATGTAGGTTCCTGCCTACATAGATTGAGGCAGGTGTGGGTTTTAATTATCCTGAGTCACTCAACCCAAGCTAAGAAACGGGTATGCTTTGGCCTAAGGTCTGACAACTGGTTCACTGGTGATATTTTTAAAGTTTTGAAATTTGCCCACCTTTAAGTCTGTATTTTGGATTAAGCTTGTAAGTCATTTGTCTAAACCCCACCAATCAGGTCTTCACTTAGGGCCCTGGATTTCCTTGCCTGGGCATGGAGAGGTCTGTGACTCCATTCTTCAGACAGTGGGACTTCATGGCCTCTAAACTCTTCTGTAAGTTTTCATAAGTTGGCTTGTGTGAAGCCCTTTTCTTTGTAATCTGAGTACAAAGAAAGAATTCAAACTTCTATTAGTCCAAAATGATAGCCAAAGAAAAGCCATCACATCTCCCAACATCCTGATAATTAAAACAAAAAGTGTATTTTTATAGAACAGTCTAAAACAGGGATGACAAATGTCATACTGTCCCTTCCAGTTATGGGAAGCCTTCAGGAAAATCAACTAAATAGGGCCTGAGAAATCCAGACACTGCCAGGTAATAATCATTCCTTCTCTCAAGCCCAGGAGGTTAACAGGCTGTGCCTGTTGTGTAGGTTCTAAGCAAAGTAAGTGAAAGTCTTTGTGCCACTTCCAAGAGATAAGCTGCATATCTGTAACAAGAACCCATACCACCCAAAAGCATCCTAAGTTTATTTACTTAGAAACTATGCTTGCTTGCCTTTTGTTTCTCTATAAAAGAACAGAGACAAGCTGGTAGTACTCCAAATAATACTGAAGCCCCAGCAGCCTTACAGACAGCATTCAAAGACATGACACCCTTAGTGCGCTGTCCACAGCGAGCTCTTAGTGGGCTGGCTGGAAGTCACCCAGCACCATCACCAAAAAGCCACTCTTTCTGGGGCTGAGGACCATGTGGCCAGGGGAAGACTCCCCACTGAGGCAGCAGGCAGGCAAGCGGCTGAGTGCATTTGATGGAGGATGAAAAACTGCTTTGGGCAATCTGTCTCAAGACATGATAGTTTCTCCATCTCACTATGAGGAGGAAGGAATTCAAGTACGAGAGGCATCCCTAACTTTTCCAGGTCTTAGAGCACAGGCCTTGGGAAGACATCACAGTACTCCTTCCCATGGAGCTGGATGCTTCTCTTCTAACCTGGAGCTCCACACAGCCTCCCCACTGGACCTGAGCTGGCATGGGATCAGAAGCTTTGTGACATCTTTGGTTGTCTAGAATGGACTATCATGATCAACACAAATTCAGTGCAGCCTGTCTGTTCACCAATCCTTAGAACATACTGAGAATAGGCCCCATCTTACCAAGTAATATATGTATCGCCCATCTCTCTTCAGAACAGCCACTTCTCCAGATTTCTTTTCTAAGAAAAAATCATTTAATAGTAGAAAGAAAATTGAAAATCAAAACACTGATCTCCATTCTTAGATTTTAAAAAAATCTTTACAGATTGGTTTACCTAAACCTATTGTCGCCTATGAACACTTTGCTCAGCAGCCTTCCTAAATACTGTATTCCTTAGCATCCAGCTTTCCTTAATCATGTTTTCTCAACCCTATTTTCCTCATACCCCCATCTCTTGTCCTGCTCCTATTTTCAAGTACACCCTTACTGTTCACTTAAAAACTTTGTCTACTGCCTAGAACTGTTTTAGAATATACAGCATTCTTCCTTTGCCAAATGCGTGTTCATTTTTACATACAAAGAGCTAATGTTTAAGCATTATGGGGAACATAAGTGTACAAAAAAGTTTCTAATTATAAGCTTTCCATCAAGAAAAAGTGTCATGTTCATATACAACTACAATACAAAGCAGCAAGAAATTGCTTTTTGA